>NW_011888997.1:1719849-1722675 GCF_000151845.1 Pteropus vampyrus | reverse complement strand
TGTTTTCTGTTTGACTACTTTGAGAAGAAAAGCATATTTCTAGGTAATCCTAATCAATATATAGTCCTTCTTTTGCCAGAAGCGGTCGACCTTCGTGTTTTCTCACGACACTTTCTTATTTCACATTCCTGATAGAGCAAGCCAAATGCTTAACCACTATAGACTGAATATTTTTCATTAATATAAACTTTAGGCTTAGAAAGCATGTAGAAAGCGGAGCAGTAACATGGCTCTGGCTGTCACAGAATGGTGTTGTAATGCAGCAACAGTAACAGATACTCTTTTAGGGGCTGAGGGGGAGAGTTGTTCAGACCTTAGATCTCCCACTCAGTCAGTAGTGGGAAAATTAGGCATTTCCTTACCTTTTTTCAGGCTGGCAGATTAATTTTCCTTCAGATAATAAAGCAAGTGCTACACAGTTTTTCTTCCACTTCAGCTTGATCCTCTTAGACTTACATATGGTGAATTTTGAATGACCTATTGAAAGGTAGTCAGTCTTTTTTATTGATAATGTAATCCTATGGATATTGTCTTTTTCTTTTCATTTTTTAAGTATTTGGTTAATTTTTTAAATCACATACTACCAATCAGATCCCATTATAAAGAAATTAAAAAACCCCCAATATATTTGATTATTACCATTATTCTAAGATTAAAGAACTAAACTCATATACTAAGCTCACAGTCTGTCAACCAGCTTTTATTTTTGTAATTTATATGATCTTTTTGGTTGTTTTCCAATTTTGTCGTGCTATTTTTTCATTCAACCTTTATATATTAATTCACTTACCTTTTTTACTATGTTGATTTTTAAATTCATTCCTATTGTACCTCCATGCAAAAAATCATATGATGAATACCTTTCAGTTAAATGTTCAGTTATAATAAAAATAAAATATATTTATTTAAACCATATATGTTAGTCATATTTTTAAAAGGAGTGCCTTGTGGTATATTTCATTGCACGGGCTGGTACTATAAACATGTTCTTAGAAGCATTAAAATTACCTATATATTCATATTGTTATTGGTTTCCCTATACTTGGCTATTTAAAATTTTCTAGGATCTCTCTCTAAATCATATTCAAATCAAATTCATCATAACAATTACTTAGTCAAAGATTTTATTGATATTTTGATTTCTTGAGAATATATCTTGTGCTAATGATAATGTCCATACTAAATATAATTAAGTAGATATCACTATACATATCTATCTGTAACATTTTGAATATTTAATTCACCTATAAATTTAAATTTATTTGGTAAAAAACATGGAGATTTTTCTAGCTAATAGAACAGTGATGGATACCACATGGCATATGTCCCTCCTCTCCTTTCTCCTGCATCCATACAAATGGTGGTAATGGAACATTACCCCAAGTTTTGCTCTGCCACACAATTCTCAAACCAACTCCTGAGAAGTCACTATCATGTAATGAAATTTCATTTATGAGATAAAACTAAGTTACCACTTCAGTTTCAGATCCATATTAGAGCTCCCCTCCCCCAAGAAGAAATTGTTATTGAGTGGTTTCTGCTACTTACTTCTATGCTCAGTCAAATATTTACAAAAATAGGTTAACCTTTTGCATGTATGGAAAATTTTGCTAAGTTATGTAAGTACTTAACAATGAAGCTTAGAATAGATGGAAATAAATGACAATATACATCTTCTTAAATTTAGTTTAAAATATGTAGATTAAAAGAAAGGTCTCATATTCTAAAATGTAACTTTAATAAGCCTAAAGCTGTTTGCTAGAAACATACTAACATACTAACATGTATTAACTAACATATTATTTAAAATAAAAATTTTAAAAAGACGTGTAAATTAAATTAAACAGAAAATTTTAAGAACTAGAGCTAAATTGATTTACTAATGTTTTGTTCCCCTCAAAGTTGAGAAGAGTGACAGAAATCCCAACTTGTAAAATGTACAGTGAGAGGTATTCTTTCCAGTTGAGATTTAAGCTATGCAAGATGTTACTGATTTCTTTAGCCCTCTTCATTTCTTTTCCTAAAGTTCAAACGCTCTCCCCAAGAACTCTGTTCCTTTGCATCTCTCCCCTGAAAATTGGTCATTCTCCATGTCCCTTATATGAAGGAACAGGAGGCAAGGCCAATGTTTTTCTAAATTGCTACTGTCTTACAAGTCATCCTTTTCCTACACAGTATAAACCCCACTCTTCAGAGTCTCGTGACATCTCGCTCTACCACCTATGTCTCTTCTATTTCTGACATCCATTGACCTAGTTCCTCCACATCCATTAGAGATGTTTGCTCCTAGTTTCACTTGGTTCAGCATCTTCATTTCTCATTGGAACTCCTGTCCTCCCAGAGAACTCCAAAACCATCCCACCATGAATGTTCTAAATAAGGTCATTTCTCCTTTTAGTAATAGAACACTCTTTTATCTGGTCTCATGACAACACAGTAAGGGACTACATTTCCCAGCCTTCTTTGTGATATATATTTAGGCCAATGAATGTAAGTAGAGTGATATGTACAATTTTTCAGTCAGGTTTTTAAAAGGAAGCCATGTGCCTTTCACTTTTTTCCCTTTTACCAGGACCAGAAGTGAATAAAGTGAGGTGATAGTACCTTATAGTTTTCTTCCTATCTCTCAGACTATTTTGTTACTTTTCCTTTTTGGGTCCAGTCATTAAATATTGGTTGTCTCCCATCATGAGATTTTATTTCAAATTGATTATATCTCTTCTTAATCTCCAAACTCTCTTAAACAAGGCTCATATGCTCAATTACAAAATTTATCTCCTGAACTGAAGAATTGCATGTGCAAATACTCAGAATTTTGCTTAAATT
>NW_011888997.1:1717734-1719799 GCF_000151845.1 Pteropus vampyrus | reverse complement strand
CTCTACTAATATTTTTTCTAAACTTTACATTCTCAGAAGTACTTTAAAATCAATTTGTCAACTTTCCAATTAAGAAAATTGAATTAAATTTATAAATTCTTCTAAAGTTTATTTATATTTTTATAATTTTATATCTTCTCATGTTGAAATGTTATGTCTCTACATATTTTGACAATTTAATATATTCTCCTGAGTTTTACATACATAATCATATCATTGGCTAGAGTTTCTAAAATAATATGATAGAATTAATAGTTATGCTATTATTGATTTGAAGTGAAAAGCTCCTAGGGTTTCTTCATTGAATAAAATTTGGTCGTTAGTGTGTGGAAATTATTTTTTACCTTTTTAATTTTGTTCTTTTTATTTGTAGTTCACCATTTAAAAATTATGAATGGATAAAAAATCAGATCTCCAAAATTTATTTTCCTGCTATGATTTATTCATGAAATATTTATTAGAAGATTCAGTAAGGGCAGATAGAAAAATAAATATAAAATATAAATGAAAATTTAATATTAATAAATTGAGTTGGTTACGGAATCCCAGAAGTGTTCATTACTCATTAATTCACCTTTAAAAAGTACACTCACATATACTTTTGTACATAAGTGCACATATCTATTATGACTTCTTTAGAAATTGCAACAAAATGGAATTTTTGGCCTATATTCTACTGTTTTCTGATACTAGCTACTACTATTGCCTATTCTGCTTTATTTTGTGTGTGAGTGTGTGTGTGTACATGTTTGAGTAAAATATTTAGCAATACCTTTCTCGTAACTTTGCTTTGATACTTTCTATGTTTCTGATGCAAAAACTACACAATTGAAAATTACATATTTGGATAATTTTTAATCCAAGTAGCTACTAATATTTACTGTCAGAGATGCCATTGATCCCACTTGCCTCATTCTGTTTTATTAATTTCCTATTTTACTATTGATTATAATGTAAATGTCATTGAATTTTGATTCTTCTACATATATGCAAATAAATATACATGAACTTATTTTTTTCTTAATCATAGGTTAAAAGGATATAGCATATTTGATTCCCCTTTCCTCTCGTAAGATAGAATATTTAGCATGCCTTTGTTTTATTTGAACTAGTCTATGATTTTTCACCTACCTTATTAATAGTGAATAATTTTTGAAATTATTATATTTAAAATTATATTTGCAATAATTACTTAGACTAAGTCAATGTTAATGATTTTTAAATAGTTAATCTTAGTTCCTGTTCTTGATTTCTTATTTCTTATTTTGATTAAAATATTGTCAACATTTTCCATTAGAAGAGTATACAAAGATTTCTGAGCACTTAAACATACATGCAAATATGTTTTAGCTGCTATCACAAATATATGGGAAACAGAATGCTTGGTACAAAACTTTACCCTCAAAACTATGTAGTTATTATTTCTTTGTCTTAAAACAGTTAGCGTTTAATGTTGAAGTCTATGTCCAGCTAACTTCTTTTCTTTTTCTTCCTCCTCCACATTCTCCTTTCTTCTTTATGATGAGTAAATACTTTAGTTTTGAAATTTAAAATGTTTACAGATATTTTCCTTATTTTTCCTGGTTGTGTGTGTATGTGTCATGTATATATGCAGGTTTGATATGCCCATCCAGCTTTATTCAACCCAGATTTTCTTTTATGCTACCTTCAGTGTTGCCTGTATTTATTCTAAGTTATGTTTAGGATTTCAATAGTATGATGTTAGATGTCCTTTCTCCAGCTATTGCAGTTACAAAAGTGCCTCTTATTCATTTCTACCACTTGTTCTTTCTCCTCTGTATTCATAGTGTTTCTCAATGTTTATCTCAAAATTTAGTTTTCTGCTGTCAATTCTGTTTTTAATGAATATTTTAATGTTACTAAATTTTTAGTTTCTTTCATCTCAATATCTTATTAAGCTCATTGTTATTACTACCTCCCTCTCATCTAATTTCTTCTATATTTTTATTCTTCATTTTATTATTATATTTTCTATCTTATTTTTCTATTTTATTTAATAGTTTCTCGGTTTTGTAGAAAACATATAGCTAATTTTTTTATAACA
>NW_011888997.1:1709785-1712804 GCF_000151845.1 Pteropus vampyrus | reverse complement strand
CTCTCAAGTCCTATTGATGCACCCTTGTATTCTCTAATGTCTTCCTTACTAACTAGAGTATTAGGACCTCTTAGGTTCATTTTACACGTTATCTACCCTAGACCCCAAGTCAGCTGGTCTTTCAAATAGCCCTGCTTTCTTTTAGTGTGAAGTGGCATTTCAATATCATAATCTGCATGTTAGGGATGCTCATTGTTATTGAGATAGGCATTATTTCTAGGCCTTTCCAAGAAATAACTTAATAGATAGATAGATGATAGATGATGATCATGATCATGATCATGATCATGATAGATAGATAGATAGATGCTAGATAGATAGATGCTAGATAGATAGAGATTATTTTTTTAATTCTCATGAGTTTGTTCTGATACTTTCGGTCCTAATTCTGTACTACAGAGAACAATGATTCTCAAGGGCATTGGGAGTACTCAAATTACTTATTTGTTTTATCCATCATTAGACACAAAATAGTCTAAGGAAAACAATTCCAATACAATCATCCATATTACTAATAAAAAGTTTTCAAAAAAATTTGTACACGTTCTCTTCATTTCTCCTACCTTTGATTAAAGATGAACTGTATCTATATAGTCAGTGCAAATAGCCATATTAAATTGTTTCCTATATCCCTCATCTATCTGATTTCTCTAAGAAAATATGTATATATTTAATGCTCACCAAGAGTCTTTATGTTGATACTATCTCTGTCATTTTGATTATCTGGTTTATTCTCTAGTAGTTTAATAGCCTATGAGAACAATATTCCCTAAGTTCTTATGTGATCATAACAGTTTGAGAAATTTCAGTATGAAAGTCAGTTTTGGTGAATATATGCTCTTGGTTCATATTTTCTTTTCTTGAGTATCTTAAATATATCACTACTTGATTTTCTTCTAACACAAGGTATTGTTGCCAAAAAGTCTGATGACAATTCTCTTTCCCATTAGATTGTAGAAGACATTGGTCTTTTTCAGTGCTAAAACTCAGTACCCAGTACGTAGTTTGCAAGAAAGTATCCTTTCATGTCTTTATCTTTTTTCTATCATCTACATCATATTCCCTCTATATTTTACATCTTCTTTTCTACTTTTTTTCCTACTTATTTTTCCCCTTGACTTTGCAAAATTCATATCCTCTATCTAGAAAACAAATCAAAGATCTCCTCTTTTTCTTCCCAAGACTGTCTGGAAAACTATTGCACTTTCTTCTCTTAGCTTTGTAATCTTTTCTTCAAACTTTACCTAACTCACATTAAATTGCAATCTTCTTTTCCTGGTGCTATTGCTTTTGGTTTAATGTAAGGATTTCTCTGAGCATCAAATAAATTACTAAAAATGATTGTCTAACTCACCCATTCATTACTAGTAGAATACTCAATAACAGACATATAGGTAGAGGAAGGAAACCTACACGTTTATGGAGAAAGAAAAGAGCATCCAAACTGCTTTGATTACTTTAAAATTCTCATCATCTTGATATTTTTTCCAAGTAGATTTGTTTGACAAAAGATGAAGCATTATTGGCTCTTACCAAAATACCAGTAGGCTGTGTTTATGCCTCCACAAAGTGTCATATATCAAGGGCTATCAGAATTGTGTTTGTGGATGTCCTTTCATCAGGGCTGGTGTCATACTCCTTGACTGCCCTCGTCCTCCCCTGCAGCAGGCTTCATTCCCACTAGATCATTTTCTCCAAAATTGTTATGTCGGAGCTGGAGGCTGACTTTTCATTGTCTTATTTACTCTTAAGAGCCACTCGGAGGAATTAAATGAATCACTGCTTCAACTGCTTTATCATATTCAGGGCTGAATTTTAATAATACTTAAGAAGCAAAACATTTTTGAAACCAGGTCTCAATGACTTGCACAAAATTATCTGGGATATATTCTAAACAAAAACATACTCAATATATAACCTTAAATATGTTATTCATAAAAGTTACTTCTGCTTTTTCTAAGGTAAAATAAGCTTAACAGTATTCTATATGAAATATTCCCAAACAAAATGAACCCTGTGTCTATTAAAGTAATTCCCATATTGTACTGTATTGTAAATTTGTATCTATGAGCTGCTTGAGGGCAAGCACTTTGTTTTATCATTTTTGTATTCTCAGTACTTTGCACAATGCTTAATACAATATACTTAAAAATAGTTAAATAAATGTGGAAATAAATAAATGTGGAATAAATAAATGTGGAAATGAGTAAGTAGATGCATGAATACACTGATATATTCAAGGAAATATATCTCAAAAATAAGAATAGGTAACAGTTTCAAATTTTCCATATACAGGAAGATTTAGGCAGTCAAATGAGGCTTCTATAGAATTATACATGATTAGAAAATGTCACTTGTTCACATAGAAAGGAACCTGGTAGAGCTTGTTTGGAAATTAATGTTTCCCCCAAGCGCTTCTTGTCTTAACTCAGGTGAAAATAATATCAGAGCTCACGAAAATGATGATGTTTACCTTATCACTCAACTCCTAATTAGAAATAGAAAAAATGAGGTAATATAAAAATTTCCAATTGCTTGTGGTCTTTTCTGTATTCGTACAACAAATTGAGCTGAGAAAGGTCAGATTTGTGTCTATCTAAAGTATGAGTGTCTGTGTGTATCTGCATGATATATTCGATTGCCTCAGCAGAGAGATGGGAATTTCAGATCATCTGTCCAACTCAGAGTCTTCTCAGGAACCAAGTTACTTGTCACAGATATATAGATTTTCCCTCCACCTTACTGAAAATACAGATGGTGTGGCTTCATTAAACTTTGACATGACTTACATTGGCACAATCTTTATCTTCTATGACATTTATATATATTTTCAAAACTGATAAATTTTCAATGCCTACAATTTGTTATCTGAAATAAAGATCATTTTTCTTCAACCTAATAATTTATTCCTTTCACCCTCTTCTCACCTCTCCCCTGTAGATATTCAGTAATCTAGCCAGGACTTTTTGGATCAAGAACACACATTTTCAGAAAGGTTCTTTTTCCTCTTTGTTCTTTC
>NW_011888997.1:1707673-1709735 GCF_000151845.1 Pteropus vampyrus | reverse complement strand
ACAATATACTTAAAAATAGTTAAATAAATGTGGAAATAAATAAATGTGGAATAAATAAATGTGGAAATGAGTAAGTAGATGCATGAATACACTGATATATTCAAGGAAATATATCTCAAAAATAAGAATAGGTAACAGTTTCAAATTTTCCATATACAGGAAGATTTAGGCAGTCAAATGAGGCTTCTATAGAATTATACATGATTAGAAAATGTCACTTGTTCACATAGAAAGGAACCTGGTAGAGCTTGTTTGGAAATTAATGTTTTCCCCAAGCGCTTCTTGTCTTAACTCAGGTGAAAATAATATCAGAGCTCACGAAAATGATGATGTTTACCTTATCACTCAACTCCTAATTAGAAATAGAAAAAATGAGGTAATATAAAAATTTCCAATTGCTTGTGGTCTTTTCTGTATTCGTACAACAAATTGAGCTGAGAAAGGTCAGATTTGTGTCTATCTAAAGTATGAGTGTCTGTGTGTATCTGCATGATATATTCGATTGCCTCAGCAGAGAGATGGGAATTTCAGATCATCTGTCCAACTCAGAGTCTTCTCAGGAACCAAGTTACTTGTCACAGATATATAGATTTTCCCTCCACCTTACTGAAAATACAGATGGTGTGGCTTCATTAAACTTTGACATGACTTACATTGGCACAATCTTTATCTTCTATGACATTTATATATATTTTCAAAACTGGTAAATTTTCAATGCCTACAATTTGTTATCTGAAATAAAGATCATTTTTCTTCAACCTAATAATTTATTCCTTTCACCCTCTTCTCACCTCTCCCCTGTAGATATCCTTATTCAGTAATCTAGCCAGGACTTTTTGGATCAAGAACACACATTTTCAGAAAGGTTCTTTTTCCTCTTTGTTCTTTCGTAAAATAAGTATTTTTGTTCCTACTCTGAACGCTGGAACTATTCAGATGATATTTGCATCTTTGTATATTTAGAAAATTGAAGCAGCTGGCAGAGGCTTCCCTTTCTCTCATAGGTGCTTAAATTTTGTCTGTACTTTCTCTTTGATGAGTAATCACTCAATAAAACTGATACCTTGAAAGTTCAATTGAATAGAAGGCTATAAGCAATTGTATACTAAGTTTCCATTACTAACACCATACACTTATATGAACTTACCATAGAAGATTATTCTTTTGTGGCCTTCTATACTTCAAGATTTTGATTTTCCAATTGATTTAGGAAGCAGCTTTCAGTTTTAATTATATATTGCTACTATAACAAATGATCACAAACTTAGTACTTAAAACGATACAAAATTATTATTGTACAATTCTGTAGGTCAGAAATACAATAGGAGTCTCGTGCTAAAATCACAGTATTGTAAAGGCTGTGTCTCTGGAGGTTTCTAGGGGAAAATTTGTCTCCTTACCCTTTCTAGCTTCTAAAGGCTGCTTGAATTCTTTGGCTCATGGCCCCCTTTCTTGATCTTTAAAGCCCGCAAAAGCAAGTTGAGTTATTTACAGATCACATCAATCTGACCTTCTCTTCTGTCCCCTCTTCCACTTTTAAGGATCCTTGTGATAATACTGTGAGCCCACTCAGATAATCTCCCTATTTTAAAATCAGATGATTAGGAAACTCAATTCCACCTGCAGACTTTAATCCCTATTTGCCATATAACCTAACATATTCACAGGTTCCAGGGATTAAGACATGGGAATTTGGGAGGTGCCATTATTCTGCCTACTATACTTTTTCTACAGTCTCGTTGAAATCAAGAAATGATAGCAGTGCCCTCTCAATTATATCATAACTGCTGTTATCTGTATGTACAGTATATACAGTTCTACCTCAAAATCAAGTTATATGACTTTTAATTATTTTATGTATTGCATCATAATGCAGTGTAGATATCTGCCAGCTAGTAATAAATTTCTGTGTACTTATAAACTAAGAAATATTCTAGTTTCTAGATTGTGATGGTAAAGAGGAGATTTAAAATTATTAAAAATTCCTTAAAATCACCAAATTTAATATTGAAAAAATGGATCTCGAAGAGGTTTTGTTTTTATTACATTTTCAATATGAATA
>NW_011888997.1:1673369-1706493 GCF_000151845.1 Pteropus vampyrus | reverse complement strand
AGATTGATAAAGAATCATATTTGATAGTTAACCATATCATAATTATCTTTTTAAAATTATTTTGTATTTCACACACATATAATTGTTAAGGAAATTAACAAATCCATAAAAGTGATGCAAATGCTTCTCAATTCATTTCTTTTACTCAATCATATTTTTTAAATTTATTAAATCATTTTTCAACAAATACAAATACAAATGAGCAACTACTCTAGTGGAGCAAAATAATAGGTTTGTTGTTATAAATGAGAAAGACTGACATGGTCTAATGATCTATGGGAAAAAGAAATCTTACATATGTAACACTATAGATGTTACCTGGAGACAGTAGAAAACCACTGAAAAGCTATTTCCAGGGAACATACTTAAATATATCATTATAATATTAAAAAATGGATTAGAGGACATAAGAATAAACTGCATAAAATGCAGAAGCAGTTTCAGAGACAATGCAACATTACAGGTGATAAGATGAAAGCTTTACACTCAGATTATGGCAGTGGTAGCCAGAGAGAGGAAGAAAGAGATTCCTATAGGAAATGGTGGTTTATTGGATATAGACAAATAAAGGTAAGAGAAGATTCAAAGATGAAACCCTGGTGTCTGGTTTAAGCAATGGAGTGGATGGCTGGGCCATTTTCTGTCACAAAGAGCACTAGAATAGGATTGTGTTCTTGAGTGAAATGTGGTTTAATTTTTGGACTTTCTGTCAGAGGGTCAAAAAATTTAATAATATATATTGAGTAATAATATCATTGACATATAGATGATTATTTAAACTACCAGAGGTATAAAATAGTTTACAAGAAGGGAATAATTAAGAGGAAAAGAAGCTCTTACAAGAGTCAAGTTGAAAATGAGTAATAGGCAAAGAAGTTTTTGAGAAAAAGTAAACAAAGAACTCAGAGAGTACAGTATCAGCCAGCTAACAAAGGAAAGCAAGGAAATTTAAAATAAGAAATATGATGAATGGTGTCAGATGTTGCAGAGAGATAAATGTCAGTTGGATTGAGAGATGGAGTAATTGCTGATAAAGAAGAGACTGTTTAGCTAATAAAAAAGAGACTTTGGCATGCTAGCATGCTTATAGCTGACCGGATACAGAGGAAAATGATGATATAAGCAAGCAGATCTTCAGTAAGAAAAGGAGTCTAAAGGGTATATTGACTTTGGATTGATTCATGAAACTCCTATCATAACTGAAGTTGACATTTCCTATCACAGGAGTTTCATGAATCTACCTGAAGTCAATACTCACCCTCAGACTTTAACGTTGTGAGCCTTGATGGGGTTCTGTATTACTCAAAGAATTATCTCATTTGCTAAGGAGAAACTTTAAAACAATTGTTTATATTTATTCATCATACTTCTTTTTTGCAAGATATTATTTCTAATTAATCAAAGAACATTTTATTTCCATTTATGCTTCTTCTAGGAAAATTCTTATCCTCTATCAAGGAGATATTTGGAGCAGATTCAACCCCCTCAGTTATATAAAATAAAAAATGGCATATTGTTGGAAAACAGATTTAAATCCTGGTGAATCAGATGAAGAGCTGCATAAGCACCAAGAATTGTACTCTGAAAATCAACCTCTGTTTCCTAGCCAAGTCAGTCTGGGTTTTGATCAGCTAGTAGATGAGATCAGTAATAAAATTCCACTCTATCAGAGTGAAATTGAAGAAAACGCCATTTTTGTGCCCAGTGCACCAAACCGGAATTCAAAAAAGCATTCATTAGATGCAACACAGCAAATATCCTTGAATGAATTCACTTCTAAAACCTCAGAACTCTCTCATCACCAAGTTAGGAAAACACCAGTAATTGGTTTTAGGCGTTCAGTGCTAACAAATGCTCAAAACATGAATAAAGAAAGCTCTTGTGGAAACCCCACAGGAAAATGCCATGGTGCTGATGATTACAGATTCAATATTTTAGCTTCATCATCCACTGGTTTGGAAAAAACTAATTCACAAAAAGAATTAGAAAATGAAAATCATAACTATCATATAGGATTTGAAAGTAGCTTTCCTTCTATATATCCATCCTTCTCAACCGACTTCATGCCAAGAGAAGAGAATAAAAGGAGTACAAATATAAACATTGTGGAACCTTCTCTAATGCTCTTTAAAGGTTCTTTTCTACCCAGAATGTCGGAAAGTACATGGCCAAAGAACATTGAGGTATGTGTTATATACATTGACTTAAAAATATGAATCCGAAAGAATCAGTTAATAATATGCTGGATCAATTTGGTAATGATGCTAACTATAAATAAAGAAATGTATTAATATTAGTTTAGAAAAAGGTATTATTCACATATTCTGTGTTCCTGAATTAATGACTTTTTTCTGAAGAAAAGGAAATGAAAATTTTCTAATATCATTTTTAAAGTGTCAGTTTCATCTAATCTAAATATAATATAGTATATACATTTTATTAGGTAAAAATATCATAGTTGAAGGTTTAAATGATAGTATTTTCCATTCGTATTGTGTTATTATATACACACAGAAAAACACATACATTTCATTACATTTATATTTTAAGTCACACTATCATGAAATAAAAATTTTAGATCATTATTGGTAGAAAAATGTCCCTTTACTTAGGGGCTCTTAAATTATACTGTTTGCAAGCAACTTCTACTTATCATTGTGCAATTAATTCATCCTAATGGTTTCATTAGTAGTTTTCCAACCATTTCAATAACTTTAGAGTTTCTTGTATAATATGTGAACATTTCCTGCTTATGCTGAGTCTAGAAACAAGAAAAAAGGAAGTAAACAGTAAAAAGAAGGAACATTATTGCAGCTATAATTTACAGGGTGAGGCAAAAGGATTCTTCATTTATTCAACAACTATCATATTCTTAAAAAATACAAGTGTCTAGGGCCATGCTACCGTGAACAAGCCCGATCACATCTGATCTCAGAAGCTAAGCAGGGTCAGACCTGGTTAGTACTTGAGACCACCTAGGAAGACCAGGTGCTGTACGCATAAAAAATAAAAAAAAATAAGGGATTGTAAGCTGACAAGGTCTTTGCAATATGTGAGGTCAACCAAGGGTTACCTCACCTAAAAAAATAATAAATTAAATAAATAAATAAATAAATAAATAAATAAATAAATAAATAAATAAATAATACATGATATATTAGGCATAATGAACGCAAAGAGGAAAATATATAATATCTGATGTCAGGAATAACATATTACTCAAATTTATTTGCAAACAAATAACAGCAAAATACACAGGATGGGTTCACAGAAGAAAAAAGCTAATTCTATCTGAGGCACTTGCAGAGGAGGTAGCACCTCAACAGATCTGAATTGAAAGTCGATGAATTTTAGGAACATCTATTTTTGATCATGATGGTATAATAAGTACTAACCACTGAAAACAACTATGAAGTTAGATAAAGTATATGAAGCAACCAATTTCAGGCATTGAACAATTGGCAGTATAAGATATTGATCCTTGAGAGAATGGAAACACCAAAGGGTTTAATTCTCAAATAATTCTAAAGGCAGGGAAAAAGAAATAAAAGAACAAGATAAAACAGAAGAAAAAAATGGAAACAAATATCAACAGGGCAGTCTTAAATCCAAAAGTATCCATAAATATACTAAATATGAATAAGTTAAACATTCCAAATAAAAGGGAGAAATTGACAAACTAGGTAAAAAAGGAAGAGTTTACTACTGTCTACAAGAGACAAACTTAAGAAACAAAGGCACAGACAGGTTGAAAGCAAAAGAAATAATAAGATTTAACATTCAAGCAGCAAAAGAAAGCTGATGTGGTTATTAATGTCAGAAAGAGTACAGTTCAAGGCAGAGTATTATTAGAGAGAGAAAAGGGTCATTTCATAATTTAAAAAAGGGTCAATCAAGAAAACATGATCAATTTAAATATGTATGTGTACCTAATAACATATTCAAAATACATAAAGCAAAAATAATTTATTTTAAAGTTAATCATATGCCCACCCTCTGACTGAGCCATATATGGATTCATTTGCAAGAGATGAAACTCATGTCCATATAAATACTGGTATATGAAAATTAAGTTTTCTTTACAATGCCCCAAAATGTAAACAATCCAAATGTCCATCAACAGGAAGATGAATAAACAAATTTTCTAATATTCATGCACTAGAATAGTATTAATCAACAATAAAAGATGAATTATTGATAATGTGTGACAACACAGTTAAATTTAAATATGTATATATATCATTTAATTGAAAGAAGCCAGAAACAAAAGAGCATAGACACCTAGTCTATAGTGATAGAAAACTGAATAAATATAGTTATCAAATAGATGTACAAACTGACAGAAGGAGATGTGGGGGAACTTTCTAAAGTAATGGAAATATCCTATATTTTGATTGAGATATTGATACCACAGTTTTATGCATTCCTCAAAACTTAAATTGTACATGTAAGATTCAGGCAATTTTTTTGTATTTATTACTCCACTTAAAAATCTAAAAAAAAAATATTTTTTAATTACAGAATTAAATTAATCTTTTCTCCATACTAAACTATTAATTTAACAATTTTTATTTTAAGCAGATAGGCTCTTCCATTCAACTAGTTGAAATGCCTCAAGGCAGTAACATGAGTCTGGCTTCCTTTTGCAACAAAGTTAAAAGGTGAGTGTTGCTATTTCACTAAATTTTGAAATGTCTGTACCCGCATAAATTTGTCTATTTTAATATCACTGAACTGATTAATTTTGCATACAAAATGTTCTGTAATTTTTTAACATAGTGAAAAGTATAAATTTATGACAAATTAGTTCATTAATCAACGTTTGGTGTTGTTTCCATTGTTTATAAGTCATTTTTTTTTCTCTGAAAACTTGGTTAAAGTTGAATGTTTCATAATTTCAGGCCTGCACTTGCTGTTTGTTAATAGCTTAGTTTTTGTTGAATTAATTTCTCATTTAATGACATAAGTGACTGATTTCTATGGTTCTGTCCCAAATTAGCATAGATTTAGCCTTCCTACCTAGGATCTACTATAGAATGATGACAGTGCCCTTCTCTTAATAACTCAATCTTATCCTGAATGGGCTGCCAGAATATTAAACAAATGTTTGGGTGTTTGTCCACTGAAAACAATTTTTTCACTAAGGATATTGCAAAAAAAATAAAAATCACTGATCTCCTTTTCGCTAATCTAAAAATGAACTTATAAAGGTAGATGCCTTTTTTTAAAGACCAATTTCTCATTAACAATTAAAATTTATCTAAGGTTATCTCTTCTATTGCTAAAGTTCCTGAATATTTTGAAAAATTAATACATTTGCATTTTAGTTTGATTTTTACCCATTTATGGCTATTTTAAATATAATAAATATACATATAAGTAAACTTTGGCTTCTTTATCAGCTATAGCAGCTTCCTACTAAATCATCATTCGGGATTAAAGATTTGAATCATTTATTTTTATAATTAATTTAAAAGCTATTTGAATACCTAATAACTAGTCCATGCATAAAATATTCAAATAGAGAACAAGCAAGAAAATATAAAGCAAGTTCTCCACCCTAAAAAGCTCACAACCACATTGGAAGAACTGAAAGACCCACATACAAAAATACAAAACAAAGCATGTCAAATCCATAAAAATATTTAACCTTTAACTTCTTGCTCTGGTTCACACAGAAAAATTAAAAATGATGATTTGGATTCACAAATTAGGATCTTTAAGTACATAAATATTGATTATGCAAGAATAAGCTACTCACTGTAACAAACTGACAAGTATTGCCAGAAATTTGACACTTTAAATCTAAAATATACTACAATAGTCTCCTCTTATCCATGGATGTATGTTCCAAGTTCCCCAGTAGATGCCTAAAATTGCAGGTAGTACCAAACACTATACATACACACACACACACACACTCACACACATATATGTATGTACATATATATATACACATACACACACTATATTTTTTCATATATACATATGTGTATATACATACATACCTTTTCACTTAAAGAAAGCATTTCACAACTTCTCTTTTGCATATTGAAATTGCTAGCACCACTACTCTTATGTTTGGGAACATTATCAAATAAAATAAGGGTTACATGAATACAAGCACTAAGATACCCCCAAAGTTCATCTGATAATCTAGTAGTCTACTAAGTGACTAATGAGTGGATATCCCGGATAAAGGGATGATTTACATTCCAGGTGGGGTGGAGCAGGATGATGTAAGATTTTATCACCCTCCTCAGAGGGTGTACATTTTAAAATTTATAGTTTATTTCTGAAATTTTCCACTTAATATTTTCAGATCATGTTTGACTGAGGTAACTGAAACCACAGAAAGTGAAACCATGGATAAGAGGGGCTACTGTAAATATAAATAACCTCACTTGTGCAAACAAAAATACTGGTCAAATAACTTGCCATGAAACCACTAAATGGAAGAGCCAGCATCAAACCCAATGCTTCTGGCTCCAAGGAGAAATTACTTTGCAATTCTCTGACTCATCTGAGCAAAATTAATTGTTCGGAATTTACAAATGGCTTCTGGGCTCAATCATTTATGTGAAATTCAAAATTTGTGTAAAATCTAAAAATTTAAGAAAAATCAAAAGCCAAAAATGGTATTTACCAATTTGACAAATGAGATAATTTATTTACAAAAATTCTTATCAGGATGCATGACTTCCAGCTTGAAAAAGTTAGGCAAGAGCAAAAACCAAGAGAAGGAAGGCATTCAGGCTTTAAACGCAGTGTCGATGAAGCAAGTAATCATTGTTTAGAGTGAATTTTTATGTTTTGTGAATAACAGTGTATTCTTAACTGCTTCACATAAGGTGCTACCGGAAAAACTTAAAGAACAGTACTTTAGATTTATTTTTGGTATTATTTTAATCTTTACCAACCTAGCCTGGCTAATAGCACTGTGTTGCAAATCAGCTGCTGATTGTTTTCATATTTTTAATTTTTGATAGCAAACTGAATGAAATTTCTTATAATCTTGTCCTAAGTATTTTTTCCAATATATTTTTCAGAATCAGAGAAACATATCATGCAGCTGATGTTAATTCAAATTCGGGGAAGATCTGGAGCACGACTACAACATTTCCATATCAACTCTTTTCTAATACCAAGTTTAATATAAATGTTTTTATTGATGACTCAACACAACTGCTTCATTTTATGCCACATGGTAAGCAACTTTGCAAGTAAGCACAAAAATCTACATGAAACTGATATAGGCTATATAGCCTTGAGTCCACAGACTAAAATCATTAAAAGCAGCATTATTAGCTAGTATTTTGCCATTAGGTGAAATAAGAGGAAACCAGCAGGAAATCTTTTTTTTAGAAATTGTTTAGCTTTTGTTTTTAAGAACCCTCTTTACATAGCTCAACCCAGGGCACTTTATTTTCTTGCTATAAATATTAAATATAATAAGTTTTTACCATATTAAAAAAAATTTCCAAAGGATTCTAAAGACTACATATAAATGATAATGCATTAGAAAGAACTGTTTCATTAAAATGTAAATAAATTATAAGGTAAGATAGACATAGTCTCTATTCCCACAGTAAGAACTATTTTAGCCTATGCAGCCCAGGGCAATTATTGAATCAAATATAAGTATTGACTCAAAGTCTCTAGGAATGGATCCCAAGAATCTGTATTTTATTATACTCACTAAATAATTCTTATTTTTCTAAAGTTTTAGAATGTCTTTAAAGTTGTTTAGTATTTTATTTCACTGTTATTGTCAACTGTTTTACAATATAATATTAGTTCTTTAAACAAAATTTAGTTGCCATAAAATAAGTGTCTACATATCAACTATTGTCTCTTGACAAATAACGATTCAGTAAATATTTTTAATTGATTATTTTATTATTATTATTTTTCTTTTTCTTTCTTATTCTAGTCAAGGCTCTGATTAGAGATGACTATAAACAACAATGTTAGAATATTAGTTAAGTCTATCTGGTTTGAAACTAAGAGAAACCAACTCCTGCTGGCTTAGCAGAAAAAAAATTTAAAGACTATAGGAATTTATTATAAACTTAAAGAGTAAGAATTAAGTAAAAATTTGGAAATATACTACAGGCACAAAAAAAAGCAATTCAAAATTTCTGTATGCCTCTCACCTTATCTCCTCACTGTATAATTGCTTCTCATGTTTCTTTTGCTTTCTGTTGACTCATTTCTCTTGCTCTTCCAGAACACGTGGAAAGCCAAACTTTCAAGCTTACGTGTTATTTGGCCAGCTACCTAAAGAAAGTACAATCTCTCTATTGGATCCAATCCTAAATTTCTAAAAGCAGATAATGATTGCATAGCCAGGATCAGTGGTGCTGCACCTTGATCCAATCAGTATGGCCTGGGTCATGCTGGCTGGGTTCAGTTGCTACAGAAGAGGATATACTTGTGAACTAGGGAGAACTCTTCTGTTCTTCCAACTTAGAATATTTAATTTCCAACATCTCTCCCTCTCTCTCAGATATTCTTCTGTTGAATTTGACAAGCCAAAGGCCACTTATTACTTTTATGAGAAGTTTCAGTAAAGTGATTAGGGCACTGTTTTTAGTATTAGAGATGTATAGTGGTAAAGAGAATGTCTGTGCCTTCAAAGGTGTTAAAAGTATTTATAAGAAGGAGGAGAAGGAGGAAGAGGAAGAAGGGGTCATGAAAAAGGAAAGAGGAAGAAATAGAGGAAGAGAATGGACAATTAATGGAAACATACAGAGTAACATATGCCACTGTCTGGAGGAAAACTTTTCCTCTATCCATTTACCTTTGAAGAGGAAGGGTGCTGTGACTTAACTGACGGTAGACAAATTAACAGGAGAAAAAACAAGGTTTATTTACACATGCATAGGAGTTATTCAGTAATAAGTCAAATATCCAGAAGTAAAGGTTTTTATACCAACAATGTAAAAGTGTGTGTTTGAAGAGTGGAGGGGGTGTAGTTTAGAGCTTTTATGGGGGAAGTATGGAGGGTTATAGTGGGTTTTTTCTTATGCTAATGAATAGTCAGTCTGTCTTCTTCCTGGAATTTGCAGGAAACTAGTTCAGAATGAAGTTAACTAATAGGAGTTATATTTTAGGGAGTCTCTGCTTTAATCAGATAAGAGAAGTTCAAATAATATTTCAAATGTTTTCACTTTAAAATAATTTTTATGCCAAAACTGTGTGGGTGAAGAAGAAAATTTACCTTTCCAGGTTCTTTCAGCTAGTCTAATAATCAACAATGTGAGAAAGATTAACAAGAGAAAATGACCAAATTTAATTATATGCATACATCTGGGAATCCCACAAACATGAGCAAGTCAGACACCCTTCATACATGCTAGGTCCAGAGACAGAAAGTTAAAATGAGGTATATATGGCATTCTGAGATAAAGATTAAGTAAGGCACCTTGGAGCTTCAGAGGAAAGGAAGGTCATTCACAGGACAATAAAAAGAACAGGTAATCAGTGGTTATATGTTTTCTTTGTCCTATGGGCAAAGCCCAAATTTAAGTTTTTTAAGGAGAGGTAAAAGATGAGCTCGTAGGGTCTTAATTGCCTTCAATTCAAAATAATTCACGTGCCAAAGTGGCATATCTTAGGGAGGCCTGTTCTAAACCTTTTCAACTGTGATCCCTTCACAACTTTATACTAGTATTTTACTAGTAATACAGATGTTCTGTAAAGAACAAAAGCCTCAATAGTGTGTTGTTGACATAAGAAATGTCCAAACCTAAAGTGAATTTTTATGAGTTTATCTGAGCCAAACTGATGAAAACTGCTGGGAAGCGAAATCTCAATAGATTGAAAAAGTGCGCTGGAGAATGGCAATTTTGCAGGAAGAGATACAAGGAGAGTTACATAAAGTTCATTGGTGGTAGATTAAGAGGGTGGGAGAAAGCAAAGCAGAAAATCTCTGAGATTAGATAAAAAGTAAAAAGAGAGACACATACTTCTTTTACATTGGTGGGTATGAGATAGTTAACATTTATAGCACATAAAGATGGTACTTGGGGAACAAGATAACAACAAGAGGTTCTATGGCCTCATGCTCTGGTGGTGGGTATGCCCCGAGGGGTCTGGAAAAGACGTTTCAAAGGTACGTTATTTTAGAAGGAAAAAGACAATAGAGAGGCTCATTTAACCTAAAGGTTGACCTTTCTTGAGGAAGCTAAAGGCCTAGGACATGACTACCCACCATGAGTAGCTTTTAGTTAGGAATTTTTATGTTCAGACCATCCTACGTAGTTACTTTTGGTCTGTGAGTTTGTAGGGCTTACCATGCTGGCCTCCCCTGCGTGTTTCAGGTTTAGCATGTGGCTACTTTTTCAAACACAATGCCAAGAATGACTTTGATAAAAGATAGAAACTGTTGCTTGAAACTTAAGGAATAATGAAATCTAGATAAGTAAAGAAGAGGAGATAGGTGAGAAATTTACATCCAAAGAGAACTGTTTCCCCAAGACTGAAGAAATATAATCCTTCTAGAGGAGCAGGCGTTTTGAACAAGTAATCCTCTGTTCCACAATCTTTAGCTCTCACTTCAATAAAGTTGATTCTCATGTCCTTATTTCTAACTCCAAAGTTGTTCTATAGCCAGCGTCTTTACTTTCCACTACTTTCTAGATTTAGATGATGCATGGTTAGAACTGTATTAGGAGGCCATGTTAGAAATAGAAGTTAGTTTGCAAAGATTAACGAGTAATTGAGAATTATTTGCAGAAGTTAATCTATTCTTTAAAGATTAGCAGTAATGAGATAGTAAAAATGAATGAATCAATCAATGAATTAAAAAAGGACATTATTTTAAGTGAATGGAATACATGAGGAAAGATTTTATTGATTAAATAAAAACAGAACATTTTTAAGAAAAGACAAAAACAGTTTTAGAGTGTGTTGTTAACCCAAAATTAAAAAGCCCAGATGAGAGGTAAGAGTGTTTATTTGAGATAAAAAAAAAATGTAATTCATGAAACACAGGCTCAGATATAAACCCAAATAGTGTTCTGATTAAAGAGTAAAGGGAAGGGGTTTTTATAAGAAAATAAAAAATAATCAAATGAAAAAGAAGAAAAGTTTTCTATTGGTACTGTAAAGCTGAGTTAGTCTTTAGCTATACATGATTGGTTACTGATTCTATCTTCAAATAGAGAGTCCACATCAGTCCTCCTGGTCAGAATGTTCAGCAGGCTTTACCAACAATTGCTTGTGTAAAAAATCTTGATTTTAGCCCACTACAAAGGTCTAAATAGTTCAAGTTTCAAGAAGCCAGACGAGAAAAGCAGTTCCTCTGGAATGATGGCTCAGACTCCATTCTGAAATAACTCCTCTTATGTCAACTTTCACAAGGGAATATTGAATATGTAAGAGAAGAGCTTTAATTGCTGAACTGAATCCCAGTGTAGGCAATATAACAGTTGAAACAGTAAGATTTAGTAAAACACAGTGACAGTTATATCTCAAAAGAGATGTAAAGGGATAGAGAAGGATGAATTAAAAAGTTGATTTAAGGTGCAGAGTAGTATTATTAAAGAATTTCAAGTGGGCTTTAACCTTTTCAATATGGTAAGCAATATGGTCAACAGGTTGAGAATTGCATGGAGTAGGAGACTACAAGAAACTGGGAAAAGGATTATGCTAGCTGCCAAAATGAAGGTACAGGTATAAAATCTACTTATAACAAACCATGGTACTTGTTGGCTTACAATATAAATGAGAAGTTTAACCATAGACACTTAATGGTTGGCTTCAATGAGAAAGGTGATAATTTCAGGTTTAGACATGCTGAATTTGAAGTAATAGCAAAACATCTAAAGTGCAACATTAAGCAGGCAGTAAGATATCAAACCAAAGAACAGGAAAGGAATAATAGCTAGAAATTGGATTATGGAGTCTTTGATGTAAATGGAAAGATTATTGTAGTAAAGTAATGAATTCATGCATGGCCCATATAGCACAGGAGCTGCAGTCCTGAAAATGGGAGAGTCAAATTAATTAAAGTGAACTGGTGTCCTCGAAGATGTTTTCCTGTCATCATACACTAACAGTGCTCTTCTCTCCCTTGTCAGAGCCCATTTAGCTCCAATTCACACTATTTCAATCATTATTCCCAAACAGCAGTATGTTTAAGATACTCAATCCTATGTCAAAGCATTTCCACAATCCCTAATTCCCTGATGATCTTTACCATTTGTTTATCCAATAATTTCTTTGATAACATCTTCATCTACCATAAAATTTACATTTTAAAATTCATCATTATACTCTTCCTTTTCACATTCTGGCAGGTCCAGCGATATCATTTGTACTACTTTTTGTTAGCTCGTTTGTATCAAAAACCTTTCCTTACAAACTATGTGGCAGTAAAAGAAGCCACAGAAAAGCAAACACATAATTGCAAACAAAACACTACTCAAATGAATGCAACTGAGTGTTTGCAATATGCTGTTCAAATTCTTACTGGCTAAGGCTCATTAGTATAGTCTGTTGCACTTGCTTTCATTGATTGAGACCATAAGGTCACAGTCAAAGCATGGAGATATAAAAATAGAAATTGAGATCAAGATAGAGATATATATAATTTTCAACTATTATCACTTACAATAATATATAAATTCCTTACTACTTATCATTTAAAATTAGGCAAATATTTCCTAGACACATTATTGTAACAAGTCAGCATGGTTCTGGCCACTATTAAATGACATATGCATATAAGAGTTTAGGAAGGAAATTATGGAATGTAAATATGAGAAGACAAAGGACTTTGCATTAAGTAAACTTACATTTAAAGTCCCAGAGAAGGTAGAGAAAGAAAGCACATGTTCATTAAGGTTATTATAATGCTGTCCAAGGCAGACCCTTTGGTGATTCCTACTTGGGAAAGAAAAAATAATTATCTATGGAGACTTAGAATCATGAAAAGAACAGGCTTTGGAATTGATAGATTTAGTTTAGACTGCTGGCTTGCTACTTATCACTCATTATATAATCTCGTTTGCATCTCCCAAATCCCTAAGTGTAAACATGGTAGAATATTTTTTATGCTGTGCTACAATGGACCAAAGATTTTAACATGAAGAATATAACACCTATCTGTTATGTAAGATGAAAAAAGACTGATCAGAGAAAATGCAAACAATATTTTTGAAAAAATATTTTTAAATCTAGCCAAACTAATAAATGAGATGCATTTCATTTTAATTCCTCTAGACAGTTACAATAGCTCATAATGTGTGTATCATTTTTTGTGCTCAAAACTTTTTTCTAACTAGTATATGATAAGTAACAATGTATTAACTTTTTATTATTCATCTTTGTTTTTAGCTAATTATCTTGTCAGAGACCTAATTGCAGAAATTCTACATTTTTGTACAAATGACCAGTTATTCCCCAAAGATTATCTTCTAAGTATATGTGGCTATGAAGAATTTTTACAGAAGTAAGTATCTTATTAAGGTAAATGTTGGTCATTGTTATAACCTATGTTAAGCAACACTTCTTTCTTTTTTCTTTTAAACAGACTTTGTACAAACACTATACTCTTCTAACCAGAATAATTAAATCAATTTGCCCCCTTTAAGGTGGATTTGAAATTTTATGAGCCATATTGATAGTCTTATTCTTGGTTTTATTTTGTATTTTGTGTATTTATGGCAACATGTATTTAAGTGACCTGTGACTTTGGTGACCAACCATCTCAGTTTGCCCAGGACTGAAGGGGTTCCCAGGACATGAGTCTTTCAGTTTTCACATCAAGAAAATCCTGAGCAAAACTAGTCACTTTACCTGTAATAAAGCTTATTAGTACTGACCACAATTTAAAAAATAAATTCTTTTGTAATAAGTATTTTCTTCAATTTGGAATAATATCAGTATGTTGATTAAATACTAAATTTAAGTTTTAAGATTTAAGTATGATTATAACATTTCTATAAGAGAGCAAGTTTTAAAACACCTTCATTTCTTTATTCAGGAAACTTTTAAAACAATGAGAAAAGTCTATTCTCATGTACGTCAATCGCAAATGCTTATTTGATAAAATACTCACCCTCTCTTAAAGTATCACGATAACTATTGTCCTGAAGTTCCTTAAAGACCAGCATTTGAGAAAGTAAATATTTCTCTGCTGGTACTGCATAGTTATTATAAACAGGAAAGAAAAAAAAGACTAAAATGTTCAATAAAGTGGATTGCTATTTACATTTCCTCTTTGTATTTCTGCAAGTATCTAAAGAGTGATGACAACCTCATAGAAGTAACAATGTATTTCTTTTGAGATCCCCACTTTCACTCATTATTATTCTACCTTGAAAGTGCCTGAAAATACCTTGTGGGTAATTTGGTGAATTTAACAATACTATCAGAAAATCCAGTCTTTTATTGAATAATGTTAACTATGACTTTTAGGACTATTTATTTGTCATTTATAACAAAATATTAATAAATATTTAAATAAAATCACAAATGTGTTGTTGCACTAAGCTCACAGTTATCCCCCTTTTTCCTTGTCTATTTGAACCTATTAACACATTCAATGACTAGGCTGCCACCTTCTGCCAACATCTGGTTTTATCAATGTATGCAACAAGCTAGGAGAAATACTTGAGTAATATAATTTTACACTGAATACTTATTAAAATTCATCTTCTAAATACAGAAGTCTCCTAATGTACATCTGGACTTTGGCTGATGTCAAACATTAGATTCAAAGAACCGGAAACATCAAAAATATTTATTTTGTATTATCAGTAGGAAGTATCATACCAAAAGCAAAAGTTTTGAAGAGATAGAAATTTGGAAAAGTATAATGTGGAGAAAATTTTTAATGGTACTTGACTTAATTACCATTTTGGAAGGATGTCATCCATGATTAGATAGCTCAACAGTTGACCAATAAATGTTGTATATACCATTATACTTTTTTGTTGTTATTATGAATATAATGAATTTCTAAAATGTTTTCATAGTCATTTATTTCTATTAAAAATTCATTTACCTGGGTTTTATTAAAATAGGAAAGTTGCCAAGTATTAGTATAGATTAATTATAGTCATTTATTCTCTAATGGAATTTGAAGGATGTGCATATATCAGGGATTTGCTTACTATTTGAGAATAACAGCCTACCTGTATTGATATAATTTATTTTAATAAGCAGAATATCCATTACTCTTCTTTCTAACATCTAAATCATTCAGATTTTTTAGTTTATTCCCATGTAATTTGCCTAAAAAATATGTCCTTAAATACTTGCAAATCTGTTCATAAAGTTTTTCTATAGCAGGAATACAGGTAACATGTAATAAGTTAATAATGCAATAAGTAATAATTTAGACTCTAACAATTATAGTACTACAATTCATCTGGAATATCTGACTAGCTTTGATTGTATAATAATAATAGCCATTTAGTAAATGGTAGTTATTTTTTACCTTATATTGGGTAGACATCTAAGTCTTATATCAGTGCAATAGATACTGTAATAACCCTTGTTTCACAGATGAGAAGTCTGAGGCTTTGTTCAAGGTCAGACAACTAGGTATTCAAACCTGGGTCCAGTTGTCTGCATGGCCCTGGTTCTTAACTACAAAACAACACTGCAAAAGCTCAAGACTGCGATACAAGAAATGGCAAATGGTTCTTCATGCTGGAATACAGGGTGCAAATATATATGCAGTTTTGTGGATGCCTTCATGGATAGGGGTGCAGGGATTGTAATAGTCTATCTCAACTCCTATTAAGAATCATACATGTGCAAGGCATTTAATCACTGAGAACACAAAGATGAGTTATATATAATCCTTGCCCTCTTCCTTAATTAAGAATCGATAAAGCCATGTAATCAGTTATTATAATGCCCTATTGTGAGGGCAGTATTAATATTATTATATACCAACTGCTTGTAGATCACAGAGGAGAAAGGGACTAATGACAAGAATATGAAAATGGTCCACAGAAAAGTCAATGATCAATTTATATTTAAAGGATAATAACTGAATAAAGAAATCAGTACCATGCCATAAAATGTTAACAGCTTTAGAATATAAAACTGCATTTAAATAGTTTTTAAAAATATTATCAAGAAAAAAACAGGCCAAGAATGTGAATAGCAATTTAACGGTCAGAAATTATTTAAAGAGTTTAACCTAGTTAATAACAAACATGCAATTAAAACATGAGATTTAATGAGATGCCATTTTTGCTTATCAAATTGTTCTAAAAATTTATGGTAAAATTCAATGGGAAAATGGACAATATCTAAACAGCTGCTAGGAATATACATTGATATAGCACTTGCTAAAGGGAATTTTGTTCAAATCGTGTTAAAATTTTAGAGATGTATCAAAAAAGATCATCTATGTTTCAGCAATTCTTATTCTACAAATAATTCTAAGGAAACTATCATAATTATAAAAAATACTTAAATGTAAAATATAGGCAACATAGCGTGATTTCTAATAGTAACACCAAAAAAAATGGAAAAACTAAATCTCTGGCAGTACTACCAAATAGTGGTAAAATAAATCATGAACATAATTTTATTATAATATGGCATAGAATTTATGTTATTAAAAATGTAGCATAATATGTCTTGATATAAAAATGTGTATCATAGTTTTTAAGGGTGAAAAAATATTTTTATACCTGTTAAATCACATTTTAATAATTTTTGTCCCACATTTTAGATCTAAAATGTCTATTTGAAATAGAAAATGAAATCCTATACACTAAAATGTTAGACTAGTTACCCTTGAAAAAGAGCTATGATACAGATGATATTTATTCATTTCTATTTTTAATTTATAGAACTTCTATAAGCTTGCCTCTTTTGCTATCAGGAGAATAAGAAAATGAATTATTTAAAAGAGGCATTTAAATGACAGTATGAATAATAATATATGCTTTAAAAGAACTAGAAAGTAAAATAAGGAAGCACCAAACTTATGAAAGATTGACAGAGCTTAAGCTAAAGTCACAGCAGTGGAGCTAAAACAAAAGGTATTAAAACAGGGATATTTAAAAAGGTGGAATTAATGAAATTTGGTAAATGGATATATGGGATTGCATGGGATGGAGAAGAAGATGATGTCGACCAGATTTAATGTTAAGTTGAGTAACAATGATACAGATCTCAGAAGAAGAGAAGTTTTGAGGGTGCAAAATAGTAAATCAAGCTTGAGACATGTTAAGTATGTGAGTGCCAAGGGACACCTGATATTAAGAAAGTAGAACAGATTTTAGAAAAACTGGCCTAGATTAGGGAATGGAAGTCTTCGAAACAGAGATCACATAGAGAAAGTGACAAAAGGAAGCTTCCTGAGACCAATATTTAAAAAATGGAAGGAGGAAGAGGAGCAGAAAAAGGAAATCTTGAAAAAGTAATTTAAGTTGTAGAACACCCTGGAAAATGTGTCTTTCACAAAAAAAGAAAGAGAAGCTTCAAATATCAAGTAAATATATCATCAAATGCTAAAAATAAATATTAGGTGAAAACTGAAAAATTTCATTAAATTTGACAATTAGGATGTTAGTTGGTGACCCAAGTAAGAGTAATTTTAGTAAAGTGAAGGAGAAAATAGCAAAATTTCAATGAGCTAGGCAGAATGGAAGATGATAAAGAAAAACATATATGCAAAGCACTCTCTCAGAAGTAATGGGAAAAGCCAGGAGAAAGATGGGGTTTTAGATGCTGAGTGGAATTGGTCTGGTGATTTGAGGTATGTGGATAAGAGATATTTGATAATATTCATAAGCTGAAGGGAAAGAGCCAATGGAGAGAGAAGGATTGAAGGCACAGAACAAATCAATAGTGAATCAAATTCCATGAGGAAATGACAGAGGATGGGATCAAGAAATCAGATGAAGAGGTTAGCAGTGCTCTGAAGGAGGAATTTTCCTTCTCAATGAGAAAGAATAGCAGTTCAACTGAATACAAATTTTAAAAAATTTTAATGACTATAAAGATAACTATGCTTTTGGCAAAATGGAGCTCTGATAAAAGCAGAGATGCTTAAGGAAGTGCCATGGAGATGATAATAATAGTAATAATAACAATAAAAACAACAACAACAGAATTTACTTCACTATTAAAAGCCTCTTATAGGCTAGCATTTACATATGTAGCACCATTTATTCTCATATAAGAAAAGCATGAGAATTCCCATTTTACAGATGGGAAAATTGAGGCTAAGAGAAATTAAATTAATTCCTAAAATGTCATAAAATTTAGAAGCAGCAGAGTCAAGATAGCATAGGTTTATCTGGCTCTGAAAGCCCCAGTCTTTTCAGTTTATAACAAAGCTTCCATCACAATGAAACACAGCTTTTGAAAATAAAAATTACAAGAATAATGTTTCATTAGGAATAATGATTAGATATTTGTGCAGTAAACATAGGTTCATAATTCAACATACAGCATTTAGATCAAACACAAGGAAAAAATATAACTTACAGAACACTCATTATCTGACATTTAAATTTTTAAAAACTATTTAATCAGGAAATGTACAGAAATGATTTGACTAAAATAAAGGTAAATTATAATCACTAAAGGTGAGCTTTAAATGTCATTTCCAAATTTCTGATTAATCAAAAATTAGTTTATTTTTGGAAATTTGAGATTATTTAAGCAAATAATGTCAAAACAAATTCTCCCCACTATTGGTAATACCACTCTTTATCATCGTTGCTTTGATGAAATGCATTAACCTCCCTTCACTTCGATCTCTTTATCTTTTAAAAATTGAATTTTTAAGATATTTTTCTACTTTACAAATGAGTTTTAGGATTATAATTTAGTAGTCTTTAATTCTAAATGTAAAAATTGTAATAAGCCTCTACTAGTTTTTTCATGATTTATGGATTGCTTTGAGCTCCCGTGAATGTGAGTCTTAATAAATTAAAAATGCATGGTTGTTAAAATATAATGAACTAAGAAGCAGAAAAGTATTTCTTCCCAAAAAAACTATTACTATTGGAGTATGATGTAGAAAGATATTTCATTTTAAGCTCTCCTTATGTTATCAGAACTATATACTTCTTAATCTGTTCTGTTCTATTAAGAAAGAGATCAATTATATGTAGTTGCTATTTTTGCAGTTTGTAATCTACTTTGGAATAGGTAAGAGTAAATCCTTCAAATTTAAATTCCTCACTTCTTCCAGGTGGTATATTTGTCTTCTCAAATTATCACAATAAGTAACTACTTGATGAACCAACAAGTTTTGAGAATTAGGACCTTTTGTTGTCACAATTAAATGTCAAAAGTCAGGATACTTTTTCAAAACTTTATTTTTTTGTAATGCTCTATTTTTTACTTCTTTCTTAAGTTGTATTTTGCTATTTTTTTTTAACTTAACTGTTTTTACCAGGGGTAGTAAAGTAATATATAAAATCCTGAAAAGGGGAGAAATGTAAATAAACATGATGACAGGCACAGATTACACATCTATTTACATATGTACTGATTTGTTAAAACAGTGTCTCAAACTTTAATGTGTATACCAGTCACCCGAAGATCTTGTTAAAAAATTTTCTAATTTAGTTGGTCCAGGGTGGGGCCTGAGACTCTGCATTTCTGCATTTGGGTGGTGCTAATGTTCATAGTCCACAGTTCACATTTCAAGTAGCAAGATATTAGAGGCCAAGGATATTAATGAACTAAGAATTTAGACTCTGAAAAAAAATTTTACACACTTTTCCAAAGAAGTACATTGGACAAAAATTAAATTTAATTGACAAAATAATTAAGAAGTTATACCTTGTAATGTATTGCAAAATTAAGAAACATAACTTCCTTAGCAAGCCAAAATTCTCTTTTTCATAAGTCAACTATGTTGTTATGGAAACTCATTTAACATTGATCTTAATTTAATATCACAAATTTTTTCTGTCAATTAAATATTCTATTCTATCTCTGGCTCTTGTCCTGTCTCTCCCTCTCTCTGCTAAATGTATCCAAAATCACAAAAACACACTTTGATATCATGATATCACTTAGTTATCATGATAACTATTTTCAAAAATGAGAAGGTTCCTGACCTCTTACACCTGGATATCACATGTACTTACCAGAGACTTCAATTATATAAAACACAGTCTCATTAACTATCAGTATTCTCCTCAAAAGCTGCTTTATAAACAGTTTTAAATAATGAATTATGATGAAAAAGTAAATTAAAGAATTAGAACAGAAACTTCATTAATTTTCTCATAGGCTCATGATAGCTTAATACAAAGTTGTCAGCAATATGAAGAATGGAATACAAAATCAGCAAATTAAAGTCAGAATAAATTAAATAGAGAAACCACAAAATAGAAGTCATCCTGTTCATTCAAGAAATATTAACCTCTTCCTTCATGTTCTTGAGCTTTAGTGCCCACACGAACTACCACAGAGGGCGTGTCCTTGGTAACCCATTTCCCCATTTCCCATGATCTTCTCCAGTAGACAGTCTCCACTGGGCTTATACAGTGGCAATCTTGAGGACCAGAGTAAGACTTTTTTCTTTCTTATTAGATGTGGCACAGATATAAAGGACTATTTCCTAAGATGTTCCCAAGTCCTCCTTTCCATCCAAGGAGTAATGACAGCTGTGCCTTCACCTAGACTTATATTCATCTCACATTCGTTTTTTCTTCATAAATGTATTTATAATATATGAAGTATAATGCTACTTCATAATTTCATCCTTTATTATCTACCCTAGATTTAGTAGGGTACATGTGTTTGTATTCCTTATCCCTAACCTATGTGATTTAAGTAATTTCTTCTATCAAAAATCTTGCTATAAGTCTTACTCTCTAATGCAACTTAAAAATAATTTTCTTTTTCAGCTTAAATGGGAAACACTAACATTTACCGCACTTAAAAACTTTTGCTAAATAAATCATGATTGCATTGTCAGTAGTAAACCACAAGTGCTGCATTACAGACACTGAATAATCTTTTTTGAAAATTTTGCTTGAACCTATTGCTTATAGTTAAAGCCAGGTTTTAAATCCTTGATTAAAAAAATAAAGAAAACACTTTCCTTTATTATTTAACTGACTTTTGTCAAGGAATGCTATAACCCAGAGCGGTTAAAAAAATTTTTTTATCAAAAAGGAAACTTATGGTAATTAATAGTCTTACTTTGAAATTGTCATGTATATTCTTAAATCTAAATTAAGAAAGCAGATCCACTTCTTTATTCAACATCAGCATTGATTTGTATGGTCTGGCTATCTACTCTGGGGTCTCTTTTCTGTCTCCTGACTTCTCTTAATACAGAAAATGTTAAATACCTTTGTTATAATGAAAAATTCCTCTTCAAGAATTAGAACTAATTAGAATTTTTAAATAATCTTTTTAAAAAAACTTCTATTAAAAAATGTTTTAACAATATTATAATCTACTCTTGTAAATCTTTAGGCTTACTTTAAGCACATAGGTTAAGATGTGTTTTTCTTTTACATAACTCTTCCACTTATCAAAGCACCATATGAACCACAAAGTCACCATGATTTACCCAAAAAAAAAAAAAAAAACACGTCACAGGATTAGAAAGAACATGTCGTAACTTTGAGAGCTTTCACACAGAATAATAAAAATGTGTTCTGTTAATAAAACATTTAAGAATATCTTGAGTTACTTCAATTTAGTTTTCAGATTTCCTTCACAGTTCTTTTCCCAGTATTTAAAAATTAACTTTGGTTTCTATCTTTAATAAATAGTTGACAATAATAATAGTTAATGCAAAATTGCATTTGGTTCTAACCAATAACTCTACTAAAACAAATGTCCTAATATGTGACTACTCTATACATACCTTCATTTGAAAGCAATTACCCCAAAGAAAGAGCTGTGCTAAATAAAGTTTGTTTATTACTGAAAGTTACATGTAAAGATTATGATGGCATATTTTAGCCCCAATCTTTCTAAAAGTTTTGTGATCATGCAAGCATCAATAACCAACAGACTTGATAAAAAGAATCACAAAGGTGTTGCATAATTTTTCCAAGAAAACAAGGCAAATCAGAACTAAATGCAGGTATACCATTTAATTTCATTATACCTAAAAATGTAATAGCCAATACGCAGCTATTGAGTTATTTTTGTTACTCAAAAGTGTTATTTACTTAAAAGCTAAGAATTATTAAATCACTGACCCACCACCACCACCAATTTTGAATTGAGGTTTAAATAACCTAGTGCTCTGTTTTTCTTAAATAAAGTGAAGGAATTAGGTAAAGAATATTTGAATTACATAGTACTTCAAATTAGTCAGTATCACCTTATTAAGATTTAAATGTGCTATTTTAATATCAGTCTTGAAGTTTTGTATTAGCAAAATCTATGGAATGTCTCTCCTCTGGAGATTTGTGGAAAAAATAATGAAAACTTGAAATGGAATAATATCTGTATTTTTGATCTCCTGGGTAGGTGACTGTATTACAAATTTTACATATCTTACCCCCAAAAAAACTCCTTAAAGGTTAGTACATATTTTTTCAAAGGATACAAACTTCCAGGTTCCCGTCTATGTTTCTTTCATAATGACTTTCTTAGTTAACTTCATTTATATAGATTGTTATGCTTTAACTTTATTGTCTTTTGTGATTGCGTAGCTTAACAGAGAGTAGAGAAGGCATTGTAAACTTGAAAATTGCTATAAAACATTTCTCCTAGGTTTAAATAAAGCCTCCTTTGCAATATATTCAATTTCATTTTAATTTTGAATTAAAATGTGTGTGTGTGTGTATGTGTGTGTGTATGTGAAGGAATGCAACCATATTCAAGTGAAAAGGCATGAGGGACAGTTGCCTTTTTACAGGCAAGAGGGAATTCTTAAGAAAAAATGGGGCATCCGAATGGAAATGTTTAGATCTCTAGGTACAGTTCAGTCTTGAGTAGTATAACTGTTGGTATCCATTTATGCCCCATGGAGTGTCTCCGTTAAAACCCTAACTCTCCTCTTCTAACTATCCCAATGCTACAAGTCCTAGTTCTAGAATTTAACCTATGCTTGTGTATCTAAGTCATGAATTGTAACTTTCTCTATTTATGGTTCTCCTGAGAGAAGAATAACAATAAACTCGAGGTACACTGGTTGAGGAAAACAACATATAACTTATCTTTATCTTTGCTGACTCAGCAACAGATGCCTCTTTGCACATAAAACCCAGGGTATTTTCATTAGGTACAAAGCTTACTAGAATTAAAAATATGGTAGAAGTAACATAGAAATTTTTAAGTGTCAAATATTAGAGGAATGCATGTGTACATGTGTGCATAGGTGCATATGCATATAAGCATTTGAAAAATGCTCTGTGGAATACTATAACATTATTAATATTTTAATATTTTGTTATGTTTACCTTATATTTCTTAGTTAATCTAAGTATTGAAAGACAGTTTAATTACTGAGTTTTCTAAAAGATGTTTTTAATAGCTGTCACAATCTAGGCTCTCAATATTCATAAAATCAAATTGAAATACTTTTTTTCTATATGCGACTGTAACATATAGAAAATACATCACTGTGACTACTTACTACACATAAGAATGGAGAACACTTAAACCTAGTTATCCTATAAAATAAAGATGTATTTATTCCAGTGAAAGAGTAATGTTCATAAAATGTGAATTTACAAGGATGCCTAGGCTGATGGGAATCAATATTTGTAGGTTGAGCATTATTTAGGATGTCTTTTTTTGTTCATAGGACAAATATAAAGTATCTATCTGCATATCTTTTTTTTTTTTGGTGTTACTTATGAATAGAAAATAGGAATAATCATGTGCAAGGGATTCAGTCTTTTGGTATTTATCTTAAATAACAGCTATACCCATAACAGTTTCTAAGATAGTAATTAGCACACTTATTTGTTGAGAGAATGAATAAATGAATGTGCAGAACTTTGATTTACTAATATGTATTTTAAAAAAGCGAAGTGTTGATTGTATCATAGATTTGTTTTATTTAAAAGTTGAAGATCTTTACAAAATCATTAAATAAAACTACTAAGCACCTATATTTGAAATGTTATCAGATTTAGAAAAACACTCAATGTATAAAATCTGAAATATATAATCCATTGTAAGAATAGTAATATTCTTGGTTACCATGGTTATATTTGTGCTCAAACCCTTCTCTCAGATTATCCATTCTAGCAGCGATATTTTTTATTTCTTTTTTTTCTTGGTGTGGTAGCATTTCTTCCTATATTTTCTGATACCTAGAGTCCTCAAACACAGTTTTTTTCCTTATTTCATTTACTCATTAAATTCTACATACCACCATTTTTTCTATTCTTTAATGCTTTCTTTTTCTCTCTTTCATTATCTCTAGATCATCGCTGTCCAGAATACGGGCACATAACTATTTTGTTTTCTACTAGCCACATTAATATATATATTATATATATATATTATATATATATATGTATATTGACCTAAATAAAATATTACATTAAAGTTTATTTCTACCTGTTTATATATATATATAATGCAATATTTTATTTAGGTCAATATACGTAAAATATTATCACTTCAATATGTAAACAAAATTTAAAACTATTGAGCTGTTTTACATAGGCTGTCTTCAAAAGTGTACTTTATGATTATAATACATCTTAATCCAGACTAGCCACATTTCAATTGCTCAGTAGGCACATGTGTCTAGTGATTACTATACTAGATAGTATAGCTCTAGATCATCAGAAAAGTCATTAAAAAGGTGGTCATGCCAAGTAGAGTGATAGCAAAGTGGTGAATAGTAGTTTACAGCTCTTAGGAAGTTAGATATTACTGGAGGCTCTGTAGTCCTTTAACATCAAATTTAAGGGTAAGTGACAATTCTGGCACAGTAATAGTTTTTATTATTGCTAACACACACAGAAAGGACTAGTTAGTATTTTTAACACGATACCTGGAAAAATGGTGTAGCAAATACATTCTGCTCTGTAAGACATCATGTTTCTATAACATAAATTAGATTATTCATAGATGCCACCTTAATGTATGTAAATTTTTCTGGCGTATTAACTTTTTTTTCTCCACTAAGAAACAGTGGCTGAATGCGAAGTACACAGGAAGCTGCTGTGGGTGACAGTATTGTACACAGTGACCGATGACCCTTTGCCTAACATGCATTTTTTTATCAACTTTGCCTTAAGCTCTGTCTTGAAAAACCCTGTTGAAGAATTCCTCACAATATTTGTGCATTTTCTCCTCATCTCTACATTCAGCAGCATCAAAACTTTCTTACATCCTCTTCCACCAAGCTAAAGACATTTTTTAAAAGCCATCTTTTATTTACTATACTATTTCTTTACATTTTTCAAAGTAGATATGTCTTTTTAAATCTGTGCTAGTGTTTTCATTAAGATCTGTGCATGTGTATCTGTGCTCTGGTTAGAGATCTGTTGATTTGAGTGGTCCCTTCCTATCCTGTTTTCCATGAGACCTGTTATTTTTAGCCTACAATTTGCAGAACAACTCATCCCCTCCTTTTATAAAAAGAAACATGCATATCACATTATAGCAGGAATGCTTGAAATAAATTTCAAGTGTGCTGTATTTACTACAAATATTTGTGTTCTAATCTTAGGCCTTATTTTGTTGAACCCAGAGTCCTTATTTGTAAAATGAGAGAGGTGGGCAAGAACTTCCTTTCCAGTTTTTGAGATCTCTTCATGCAAAATTATACATGGTACTCCATAATTAAAATATAATTATTTATCTTCAAGACTGGATTAATATGTTAGAATAAAAATGCAAATCTACCCATTAGCCTACTATAATTCTCATGAAATGACAGAAAGAAAAATATTAATGAAAAAGCTCCTGATAAAACAAGAAAGGGTGATAGCATGGGAAAGACAAAATAATAGCAAGAGGATTGTTGAGTTCCCAGGTAAATGTCAAAAGATATTTTAAATAGAAGGGGCTTTTATACATGACAACTTTATTTTAAAAAGGCAATTTTCTAAGAAATGATGAATTTTCAAAATTAACTTAAGGAGAAGTATAAAAGTGAAATAGAACAATGAGCCATAGGGAGTGGAAAATGTAGTTTTAGGTAAATTGCACCAAACCTTCAGAGATTACAACAGAATTCCACAAGCAAAATCAACACATAAACTCAACTAGTATAGATCATGGAAAACTTGTTAATTTATAATAGAACGGAATCTATAAAATATCTTACAAAAAGCATAATATATGTAAGATCTACATGGAAGAAAACAAACACTTTACTCAAGCGCATAAAAGAGAAACCAGTGCATACAAAAATATACTTTTCTTTGAAAGCAGAATTCAATATTATCAAAATACCAACTCTTCTTATATAATTTCATAAATAAAATGTAAGTCAACACTATATTAACATTTTCTCTTTAACACTGACACACTAATTCTAAAATTGTTCTCAAAGAGAAATTGTGCAAAATAGATAATATATTTTTAATGGTGACTTTCACTTATTTTCACACTTCAAATTTGCTAGAAAATTAAATAATTGAAACAATTTTATTTTGACATATGAATAGATATATGGATTAATGGAATATTTAGAGTCCAGAAACACATCAGATATTTATAAACAAATGGTTATGTGTTAAATATGATGTCAGAGATGAAAACATGTTCTTATTAATTAGGGATGTTTGAGAAAGTTTCTATTATTTTGGAAGAAATGTCTAAAATTGGAGCTGTACATTGCTATTTACACAATGATACATTCCAGATAGATTGAGGAAATAAGTATAAAAAGCAAAAAAAAAGTGTTGCTATGAAAAAATTAAATTGAATTTTTTAAAGATAATTGATAATCATTAAAAACTTTATAGCTGAATTAAATGTGGAAAAAATAAATTTAAAAGATTAGAACACTAATTATAAAAATCTGACTCATTTCTCCATTCATGTTGTTCCTCAAGTCCAAGTATGTGCTCTTTATTAAGGAAGCTGTATTGTTTGAAACAAAGTCATGCATACAGAGAACAAACTGATGGTTGACAGATGGGAAAGGGGTTAGAGGATGAGTGAAAAGGTGAAAGACTAAAACTGCTAGCTATAAAATTAGTCACAAATGTAAAGTGCAGCATAGGAAATATAGCCAATAATATTGTGATAACTATGTATAGTGCCAGATGGATACTATACTTACCATGGTGATCACTGCATAAGGTGTAGTACAATTGTCTAATAGCTATGTTGTACACCTGAAACTAATATATCATATGCCAACTATAGCTGAAAAATAAATTTTAAAGATACACATATAAAAATTAAGTTTTTTTTAATTAAAAAAATAATGAAACAGGAAATTAATTACAGGCTTGGTTTATGCCAAGAAGAAAACATAAAATTATAATCAATAGACACCTTATCCTATATCAAAGGCTTTCTTTATTCCAATACCAAAACTTTAGCAATTGAGAGGCTATTTGGATATTTTTAGTTTAAAAATAAAATGTTTTAAGATATATATCTTCGTTATAATTCCTATCTAACTTTTTTCATCACCCAATCTACTACTTTTCATGATTTCATCAGGTGATAAAAGAACCTGAAAATAAAATGCAAATGATCCCTACCTGGGCAATCGTAGGGTAATTGGAGAACTGAACAGATTAAGCTATAAACTTTATTTGAGAGTGTTACATAAATAATTACTATTTCAGGTTACAATAAAAAACCATTTAAGATATGTTTTATTTTTTAAAATTAGGTAACCACTGGAAGATTAAAAACATTTTGTGTCTCCCAATTCTCTAAAGATAGACTCAGAGAAGACTCAGTGCCAATAAATGAATGAAAATAATTTTTAAAAATAAATATGGTTAATATAAACCTATAATACATAGCAGAAGGAACACAAATATTTGGAGCAAATACAACACACATTAATATCCCAACTCTAATTTTCTGATTAAGAGGCAGTCTCAGAAAATGAGTTAAAAGAAATTTAGCTACAGGCTAGAAATACAGCTAAAATAAAATGTTCTCATTTTTAACGGAAATATATGTGTGCTTAACCATTTATTTCATCCTACAAAAAATTGCCATAAACTCTTGGTAATTGTTATTCTGGAAAAAATGGAAGAAAGTAATTTTTCTTAACTGTTTTGTTTTGTCCAGTTTAATAAAATTTAAATGTTTTCCATGAGAATGATTTTTATAATGTAACATTTTTTAAAAAAGAGAAAAATTATAGAAGAAAAAAATCCTTCTAAAATCTGATAATTACTCAAAATCTGATAATTACCCAGACCCTACCACACACACACACACACACACACACACACACACAGAGAAAGGAAAGAACTAATTTCCTTTTAGAAAGAAGTAGAATTGGAAGGTTTAGGAAATACAAATATAAGATGTTCAGTTAACTTTAATTTCAGAAAACTATAAGTCAGTTTAAAAAGCAGTAGCCATATCTGAGGTTGATTTCACCAAACTAAGGTCCAGGGTCCAATTTCAACATACTGAGGAAAGGAAGCTTTGAGAGCAAGATGGATCACTGCTCTTAAGTTGGTTCCCAGAAGAGAAATAGAACTTTAGGCAAGGAAAGAAGAATTAAAGTTGAGGGAGGTAAATGGAGAGGAGGTTGATTCTGTGTGATAGAATATGAGAATGGCCATTGGAGCAGAACTTCAGGGAGAGAAGTCAGGAGTCAATGATTCCAGTATTTCAGCGAATACGCAGACCATACAGTATGTCTAGACCAGCAGCAGAAATGACTCAAGGAAGAGTATGAGTCCTAGGGATAGCACTAGGACGGAAATCTTATTTAGACTAATAGGGGAAATGGGGCATGGAACACATTATGAATACTTTCATAATTTGGGTAGGTGTTGGATTTTCTTTAAAAAATAGCAATTGCTAAAATAAGCATTTACAGAGAAGTTAGTAGACATCAGCATAGAAAAGTTGCATTTGTCTGACACTGTTGGGAATAGATGGTTCCAAATGTTTAGTGATTTTTCCAGATACATGAATACATCACCTTAAGGGCCCCAAATTTTTAACATAAGGTTTTTTCTCCTGAAATCCTTTATATGTTTAATGAAGATCTTAAACAAAATACATTAATGTAATTCATCCTTTTTAAATGACTCAGAGTCACTAGAGATATCAAAATTTTCAACTGTACAGATCACATAGTAAAAGCCTTTCATTTAAAAGAATAGGAATCATATTTACATTGTAAATCAGTAATTCATTGTGCTCAATATTTAATCTGTAATTAGCAAATATTTACAGCAAGAAAAAGAAATGAGAGAGACAGAGAGAAAGAGAGACAAAAGAAAGGTGAAAATATATCACACCACTAGAAATTTCTGAAATAGGAAAGGATATTTTTTCTGTTTAATCTACTTGTCAATCCCTTGATATAGACATTAATATTCCAATTCTAAAAAGGAAAATATTAAGTTTCAGATAATTTAATTGATCTGCATAAGGTTACGGAGCTAATAAATCTGTCTCTAAAGCCCATGACATGTTTTCCTCACCACTCTGCTTCTTTGATACAGTGGTCTCCACATAGACTTTGTGGCATCAATTAGACCTCTCAGAAGCATGCTGTCCTCAGCTTTTAGGTGGCTGGATAAAACTAACTTTGAATATGTAAAATAATCTTCATTATAATTTATTTTGTCCACTCTAAATGTATCTAATCATTTTCTAACTTAATTCATTAGAAAATAATTGTAATATCTTGTCATTTAAAAATGAATATAATGAGGATATATATATATATATATACAGACATATAAAACTATCATCTATCATATATATGTATATACACATATATATACACATATATTTACATATACACATATATATATACACACACATATAAACTTTTGCCAGATTAAATTCCAAAAATAAAAGGAAATGAAGTTAGAGAGGATAACATATACTTAGGGGTGTTAGGGGAGGAATTGATTTTTTTTCTTTTTTTTTCCTTCAGTGATCACACTTTGGGGAGCCACAAAATATTTCAGAAAGATAAATCTGTTATTCAACTTAATCTGCAGAAAAATAGGGAAGCTCCAGGAAAGTTATCTCGAAAGGTAAGACCTTCTTAGTACTGGTTTCAATTTGCAAATTGATCATTTTAAGGACAATATTCCCATCTTTATGGATTGTTACCAATTTGGAATTATATATCTTGATGAAGACATATTCATTTGAGGATATTTACTGAAACATAATGAAATATTTATCTATGTCTGTTAACAATTTGGACTGAAGCAACTATATCAACACATTACTGCAACCTCAGTATAATAAGAAATCAATAGATCTCTTGGAAAAATTATTTATGAAAAACTTATTAAGGTTATTATATTCATACTAGCCATGAATCCACTAGGAAGTAAATGAAATAGAAAATGTAAAGTGGAAACCACTGAAGGAAGAAAAATAGCACAACTCGTTCTATTTGAAGACTTCGTTTATGTCTGTGTCAATATAGTTTAAATCAGGACAGATTAATATTCATAATATATATAATAAAACTACCTAGAAAGGAATTGCTTTCTTAATCTGTCCTGATTGCTGAGCTTTAATGACAGTTTCATGCTGTTTGACATGAATTTTATTCTCTGTGTGATGTCTTAAGTTACTTTAAACCCAAACTGCACAATATACAATGAACTTTAATATTTTGGCAGTTTTTATCTGTAGAACCTTCCAATTATTTGCTTTAAGCAAAAAATCCAATCACCCTGTCATTTACATCAGATAACAGATTTCCAGTGAATGACTTTTTTTTTTCTAGTCTGAGGTGTTTCATCATAAAAAGTGTCAGGTGGTGCATTAGGTTGCAATATATCAGTGTGAAATATAACATAATGAGGCCAAAAGAGAGTTGTTTGGAAATATCTTCTGGGACTGGTTATCCAATTCAGCCAGTGTTGACAGCTCCAGGACTATGCATTTGAAATCTCCACAAAGAAACATTATAAAGTACAACTAATACTCCCAATATTAATAAACCTAAAACTCTTCACAGTGTCCTCAATGTTGACAAAAGAGCTGAAATCATCATTTCATTTCAACATGAGGGAAGAGAGGAAATATGATTCTAATTTCTAATCCTGTTTAGAAGTTGCGTGCTGCTAAAAAAAACTTATTGTTAGTAATTCACAGATCACTAACATTTCAGTTTCTTATAAATTAAGGTTTATTCTGAAATCCACATAATTCCATACTGTGATATAATATGTATGGAGTATATATTTATATCTTGGACTTGAACATTTCTATCACATTTACTCTTCACAATAATTCTATGTGGTAAATACTATGAAAAATAAGGAAATTGAATCACAGGGAGCTCCATGACTTTCCCCAGATCCTATTCATGGAACTGGTAAGCAGAGTTACACGAATTTGAGCCCAGTCAGTAAGTCTCTACAGCTCATACCTATGCTACCAATTACTCAAAAGTTTTAGATGTGAGTTTTAGATGTGAGATCAATTGGTCAAAATTCTAGATATATACATATAATTTTTTCTTTGTTTTGTTTTGTTTTCCACAGCTATATCCACATACCCAAATGTCTGAGGCATGATAAGTGTTCAATAATAATTAATCCTATTAAGTGCCAGGCACTATTATGAGTGCTGTATGTGTATTAACTCACAATAGCCCAAGAGCAAAATAATGTAATAATTACTACTATTTTCCTTTTTTATATAAATAGAAGTACTGAAAATTTTAAAGGTTATTTGAATGACCCAATATCTTACAGCTAGTAAATAAGGAAGATGGGATTTGAGCAAAGTTAGTCTAGTTATAGAGCTCACTATACATAATGCCATCCAATATGGTATCTTTGGGTTGTTGTCATCATAAACAGGGATAAGTATATAGCATAGCTGGGTGTAAAGTGTATAGTTGTCACTAGAAATTCCTGGTTTTCAATGTGTCATTTGCATCATAGTGGGAATTAAATTACACAGTTCTTTCTTTATGCTTCATGGTTCGACTCATACATTTTTACTTCCCGTGATCAATATCACCAACTCTAAGCTAATTCAACAACTTTCTAGGTAAATAATATAAATGCTTTTCTCATCTACAACTTTCCTGGCACTGACATTGTTATTTAAAAATTGATAATATGCCTGATGGCATAGGTATTTGTATATTCTAAATTCACTCATATTTACTATATAACTGCTACGTACAAGGCCCTGTACTAATGATAGAGTAGTAAACTAAATCAAAAAGATCTCAACCCTCAAAGGACTTGCTGTGCAGGGGATTCAACTGGCTTTGACTCTCAATTAAGAATAGTGGTGGCCTTCGCATAGACTATGAAAAAGATATTCCATGTCTCCATCTCCCCAAGTCCTGGCTCTTCCAGGATATTTTTAGCATCACATTCCAAAAGAGAAGATATTACATTTTAGTAAGAGCTATAAGAGTTTACTTCCAGGTATTGTGCTAAGTATACTAAATGTATAAAAATCTAATAATTGATTAATCGATTAATTTATCAAATATTTATTAAATGCTTTTTAGATACTAATTATACAGTACTTTAAGGATCTTATATAGTAAAGAAACAGTTTACTGAACCTACTTATAATTCCGAATTATGTCTTAGAAACCATATGCACAGACTGTTACCCATTTGTTCATTGAACAAATAAAAACTGAGCTCCTACAATGCTCCAGGCACTATTCCAAACACTGGACATGTGGAAGCAAACAAGATATTTCAGTTCTTGTTCTAGAATGTAGAGTTCACATCCTAGTAAAGGAGACAGACGATAAACAAATAAACACTAAAAGTCTGATAGAAATATGTGCTTTGAAAGAAAAGATAACTATGCTTTCAGAGTCTAGAGTAGGAGCACCTGATGCAAATGACTGTGAAGGGCTAGCAGTGGAATTCTTTTTATACATAAATCCTAGTGCATAGAGGCTTAGCTCTGACCAGGGAAATAAGAAGTGTTACATTTATTGGTTTGATATCTTTTTTAAAAGCAGAGATGCTGTATTCATACTACCAAACTCAAAAATCTGCTCTTGGACAAATTATTAAATTCTCTGCACCTTTGTCTTCTTATCTAAAAAAATGTGAATAAT
>NW_011888997.1:1670895-1673319 GCF_000151845.1 Pteropus vampyrus | reverse complement strand
GATCAATATCACCAACTCTAAGCTAATTCAACAACTTTCTAGGTAAATAATATAAATGCTTTTCTCATCTACAACTTTCCTGGCACTGACATTGTTATTTAAAAATTGATAATATGCCTGATGGCATAGGTATTTGTATATTCTAAATTCACTCATATTTACTATATAACTGCTACGTACAAGGCCCTGTACTAATGATAGAGTAGTAAACTAAATCAAAAAGATCTCAACCCTCAAAGGACTTGCTGTGCAGGGGATTCAACTGGCTTTGACTCTCAATTAAGAATAGTGGTGGCCTTCGCATAGACTATGAAAAAGATATTCCATGTCTCCATCTCCCCAAGTCCTGGCTCTTCCAGGATATTTTTAGCATCACATTCCAAAAGAGAAGATATTACATTTTAGTAAGAGCTATAAGAGTTTACTTCCAGGTATTGTGCTAAGTATACTAAATGTATAAAAATCTAATAATTGATTAATCGATTAATTTATCAAATATTTATTAAATGCTTTTTAGATACTAATTATACAGTACTTTAAGGATCTTATATAGTAAAGAAACAGTTTACTGAACCTACTTATAATTCCGAATTATGTCTTAGAAACCATATGCACAGACTGTTACCCATTTGTTCATTGAACAAATAAAAACTGAGCTCCTACAATGCTCCAGGCACTATTCCAAACACTGGACATGTGGAAGCAAACAAGATATTTCAGTTCTTGTTCTAGAATGTAGAGTTCACATCCTAGTAAAGGAGACAGACGATAAACAAATAAACACTAAAAGTCTGATAGAAATATGTGCTTTGAAAGAAAAGATAACTATGCTTTCAGAGTCTAGAGTAGGAGCACCTGATGCAAATGACTGTGAAGGGCTAGCAGTGGAATTCTTTTTATACATAAATCCTAGTGCATAGAGGCTTAGCTCTGACCAGGGAAATAAGAAGTGTTACATTTATTGGTTTGATATCTTTTTTAAAAGCAGAGATGCTGTATTCATACTACCAAACTCAAAAATCTGCTCTTGGACAAATTATTAAATTCTCTGCACCTTTGTCTTCTTATCTAAAAAAATGTGAATAATAATAGTACTTAATATGGTTACTGTAAAAATTCAAATAGGAAACATAAATGAAGAGCTTAAATCAGTTCCTGCACCTAGTCAGGACAATGTATTAGTTATTGATGTCATAAAATTAGGGTGTTAGACGATATGATATTTTAGTCCTTTACTATTAAAAACCCTATATGATAAGGAGATAGTGAATGTTCTCCTTTCATAATTCTATTTTTAAAGTGTCAAAATTCTTTGTGATTTTCATAACTTTAGCTGTAAGTAAAAACTTATGAACAATTATATTTTCTTTCTAGTAAAACAACATAAACTTGGCTTGATGATATTCTTTTTATATAATACTAGTAATATAATCATCATTATCATTCTATTAAATGTACTGACACTATTGCTTTTCAGTAAATACTTTAGAGTTCCCTAATTGTAAAAGGCATTGCAAATCTTAAGTCATCTCAGACGTCTTTCCTATTTTAAGCTTGCTTGTATTATAATGAAATACGGCAATTTAATTCTTGTTCCATGAGATTATTCATAAAACAGGTTGACAGTCTTTAGAAATCATTCTAGGTTTCAAAATTTTTAAATCCCCATTTTGATGAAATGTGATATGAATGACTGAGTCTTTTGTTGTCTGTCTCTTTCAAATTTGATCAAAAGTATTGCCAGCATTGTAGATATTAATCATAAAATCAAGATTTCATGCTAACTCGAGAAAATATTCACAGAATATTTACAGCAATATATTTTGTATGAAAAAGGAAAAAAATGCCTTAACTTTTTCCTTAAGATGAAGGTATGACCTTCAGCTTTGGAGAAAAAGTAAAGTGTGTGATATATTCCATGGACAATTGCTCAAACTTTCCTCCAGCCTTTTGAGAGCTTTCAAACAAAAAGATTTTCTTGTAAGTGACAATATGACAAAGGCCAATTTCCCCCCCAAAAAGCATCTCTAGAAGCCAAGTAAAGTGGTTTTAAAATGAATATTATTATGCTATACTGAAAGATGCAAATAAGTCGTATTTATTTGCTTGCTATGGTTTTAACTTCTGAAAAAACAAAAGTGCCAAATATCACAGTTCAAATATTACTACCTCTTTTTTGGCTCTCGTTTTTATTTTTTAATCTCCCTCCCCTTTTACTGTGCTTCCCATAACTAAAGTTTATCTTTTTCTTGTTGCAGGAAAATATTCTCCACTATCACACTTCCAGATTTAGTCATCCCAGTGACTCTAGATGTAAATTTCTAGATAGTGAGCCTCATGTTTTCAAGTTCCTTAACATTTCCACAAAGTTTTTCTTTTTAATAGCACACACTTAACTTATGGTATTATAGTGAAGACCGTATT
>NW_011888997.1:1668908-1670845 GCF_000151845.1 Pteropus vampyrus | reverse complement strand
TTTAACTTCTGAAAAAACAAAAGTGCCAAATATCACAGTTCAAATATTACTACCTCTTTTTTGGCTCTCGTTTTTATTTTTTAATCTCCCTCCCCTTTTACTGTGCTTCCCATAACTAAAGTTTATCTTTTTCTTGTTGCAGGAAAATATTCTCCACTATCACACTTCCAGATTTAGTCATCCCAGTGACTCTAGATGTAAATTTCTAGATAGTGAGCCTCATGTTTTCAAGTTCCTTAACATTTCCACAAAGTTTTTCTTTTTAATAGCGCACACTTAACTTATGGTATTATAGTGAAGACCGTATTCTTTCCATGTAACTTAGCTTTCTTCTTTCTCACAAACAACCCAATATCAAAATTAATTTACCTTTGACCTTAAACCATATAAAAGTTGTTCTTCTGATGTTTTCTGTTAGAAACTCTAATAGGTAGCTTTTAAAATAGATTGTGTGTGTGTTGACATACAAGATTACAAGTATCCTAAGCATTAAGGGATTTCCTCAGCTCCCAAACTTAACACCACCATATGGTGACATGGTGCAATTATGGAGTATATTGGAGTATATTGCATTCTCCTCTGCAAACTTGCATAGGGTTTCATGAATGTCCTTGCAGAATTGCTAATCAAGGAGTATGGTATGAGTGTGTGTGTGTGTGTGTGTGTGTGTGTGTGTGTGTGTGTGTACGCGCACGCACACGCGCGTGCATATGGACCGTAGGGCTGATATTTTATGATGAGTATTTATCATATTTATCTTGGGAGGATGATTACAATGCTGCCTGTTAACTCCTGGGATTTATACTTAGCAGTAGTTGTAATTCATTGGCACAATTTTATGTTCATGAAATGGAAACATCTCTTAACTGACATTTTGGTGGCCAGATGTGGTAAATCTGAAAAATGGAGGAGTTCGTTCTGTCTGCGGCCGATCTGGAAGGCTGTCAAGTCTTATACGGCCACAGCATCTGTGAGCTAAATGTAAAGAAAAAGTGCACGTATGTGGGAGAACTGGTGTCTGCAAAACTGCCTTCCTGCTGGTAGAAATTAATGTTTGACCTTGGTGATGTCAAGAGTTTTTTTCAACTGTCTTTGAGGTTTGATCCTCAATGAATGCTCAGCTTTCTGTTTTACTCTTGAAAAGAATGCTTACACAGTTAAGGAGAGTCTTGTAAAATCTTTAAAACAAAATATTAAAATGATGAATGAGGGTTATCAAAAAGGTGAACGAAATGACAGCAGGAAGTTATAGATCTATTTTTATCTGGTACTCATTCCTATTCGCTCTATAAATATTAATTTATTCTGCTGTCTGCAGCATGAAGATGACCACAGTCAGTTTTATCTGAACCAACTTCTAGAATTTATGCATATTTGGAAAATATCCAGGTAAGATATTTTATTTCTATTCCAAAACTACTTTCTGACTGAGTTTTCAAGTGCCAAATCAGAATGTTTTTTAGTTGATTGTAAATCTGTCCTTTCATTAGTACAGTGGAGGCTATTGTACATTTAATAGATATTTCCCTTTGGCAAATTCTGTTAGTAATTATCTATTCCTCACAGCTATTCAGACACAGTTGAAGAACTGCTAACACCTTCAAGAATAATCTAACATTCATTTTAAATCTCTGCTATAAGTTATTACATTTTCAATGATTTTTTTTCTCATTCATTTTGTGAGTGCATATGTCACTAAGCTCTTTGTATAACTGAATTTCCATACTTTGAAAGTCGCCATCTCCTACTTTAAATTCCTTTCTGGAACTCCCTGAAAATAACTGGTATATCATAAACAGAGAAGTGTAAATTCAAATTGGAAAACTCAAGTGACAGCAAATGAACATATCCTAATTGATTCTGATATTGAAATGATTCATGTATTATTCAAAAGAATGTATCTAACTTCTTACATTCTGTAAGAAGCTAACTTGGGA
>NW_011888997.1:1632355-1668023 GCF_000151845.1 Pteropus vampyrus | reverse complement strand
AAGGAAGGAAGGAAGGAAGGAAGGAAGGAAGGAAGGAAGGAAGGAAGGAAGGAAAACCTATAGAGAGAAAGACATCGAATCTGACAAATTCTTTAAAAAGTAGGAAATTCCTAGGGGGCCAAGAACCATTTTTGAACTGGTTTGGTGGAGGGTTGTGACTTTTAACTGCCTGCTACCTGGGACACAGAGAGACAAGTGAAGGCTATGAGAAGATGGTTAGGGAAAGGCAGTTTTCATTCTGTTCCTGTCTCACCTTGCCATTGCCTGCTCCCTCACAGAAGTCTGGTGGTCTTGACCATGCAGTACAAGTGTCCACAGGGTTAATTTAGGGCCAAGCAAAAGCTCTGCTGCAATGAGAAATAGAGGAAATCTGTCAAGGACAGACTAGCTTCAGAATCTAACTCTTCCATGTCTTCCTTACAACCCCAGGGTGGTGGACTACAATCTAAAGGGTCCCCAACTCTTAATACTGCTTCTCCTCTGTAAAGGAAACCAAAACACAGAGAAATGCAACATTTTGTCAACCATCATACAGATATTTTTGCCACAGCCATGACTAAAACCAGGTGTCTAACTCTTAATCAGTGCTTATTCCACTTCAATGGTATTCTGTCCCCAACCTGAACATCCTCAAATGTTATCTAGCACAGGTACATTTTCAGCCTCATAAAGACCACTAGATACCTTCTTTACTTTTTTTCTCTTAAGTTTTAATGAGATACAATTGACATATAACAGTACATAAATTTAATGTGTACAATGTGATTATTTGATACACAAAGATATTGCAAAATGTTAACCACCATAAGGTTAGTTAACAAATCCTTCACTCTTATAATTACCATTTTGCTGCTGTTATAATGAGAACATTAAAGCTCTATCCCACAGAAACTTTTAAGTATACAATACTATATTGGTAACTATAGGCCCAATGCTGTACCTTAGATTCTCAGATCTTATTTATCCTATAGCTGAAAGTTTGTACCCTTTGACCAACAACTCTCTATTCCCCACCTGCCCACTCTTCAGTCCCTATATTCCGTTTCTGAGTTCTGTTTTTAGATTCCACGTACAGTCGAGATCATATGGTATTTATTTCTGTCTGACTTATTCCTCTTAACATAATGTCCTCAAGGTTCATCAGTGTTGTCACAAATAAAAGGATTTCTTTCTTTTTCATGACAAAACACTATTTTGTTGTGTGTGTGTGCGCATGCACGTGCGCGCGTGTGTGTGTTTGTGTGTGTGTATACATTTTCTCTTTCCATTGATCCATTGATGGATGCATATCACATTGCTAAAGTTTCTTAAGTGGATTCTTGAGTTCTCACAGAGCTATTTTTGTTCATAGACAGCTGTCTAATTGTTGATCTTCACGTGTAGAGGGAGACTGGAATCTCCTGCTTTGCCTCAGTGGTAACTTCCAGGACTTTGCTTCCTGAAATACAATGCTGCTCTACGTGCTCACCTCAGACCACTTTGTGGTGTCATTAAAAGAACAAGCACTAGATGGCAAAAGTTTTGATTTCAGCCTCATTCTTTCCTGATTAGGCTACCTGTTAGAATTTGGATAGATCACATACCTTCATTAATTCCTAGTTTTTCTAGAAAATAGATATACTACCTTATGGTAAGGTGCTTAAGCAAATGTATTCTTGGGAATCTGTCAAGTTTTAGGATCAGGTTTTATATAAAAATCCTGCCATAACTAGCAAAAATCTTCCACTCTTCTTTTCTTAAACCTCCACTTACTTTTATATATTCTATACATTTTGTCTTTGAACTATTAGATGAAATCCAGTTAGCATGATGATTTAATAAAGGCTGAGACAGCAGCTACTGTAAAATATGTTGGTGTGTTTTTAACACTGTGTTTTTGTGTTGTTTAACTCATTATTCAATTCAATTCAGGAGTTTTCAGGACAAATAGGAAGGAAAAGTCTATAACGCTTGGAAAAGTAATTTTGAACAGTGAAGCCAGAAGAATCTCTGCTCAATACCCATCTATTTCACCAAAGCGTAGATAAAGCTGGAGCAATAAGAGAAGCTTAGGAAAGAAAAAAACAGAAGTTTGGTGTCAAAGACAACCCCATCTATTATAAATATATGTCATTAATTCTGAAAGCAGTATTCTACAAGATTTTGCATATGTAACATTTTTTTTCTATTTAACATTTGTTGATGTTAGTATTTGTCATTATGTGGTTATAAATCCCTTTGAAACTTACATTTTGAATTATGTGTAGTTTGATATAACGAACAGTTTTTGAGATGTTTAATCAATTTGTCATGTATTTCTTTGGAGTTTTAAAGTTTTCAAGTATGTTTGTAGTCTATCAAGTTATAGAAAGTTTATATGGCATCCATCTAAAATAGTTTTTTAAATTATGTCAACAACAATCCTTTTAAAACCATGTTTACTACAAAATCATGGACAAAGCAAAACTTATGATAAATGTGCTAAAGTTAATGTGCTTTCCCACCCAATTGTAAAAGTTTTTTTTTTGTTGTTTCTTTCCAGACAGTGCCTCTCAACAGTAATCAAAAAATATGATTCCCATCTGAAATATCTATTGAAAACCCAGGTATTAACTTTTGTTACTTCATCTATTAATTCAATAAGCATTTATTAAGCATCTACTCTTTTTCTAAAACTTTGCAAGTTTCTTAAGATATGAAGATGAATAACGCAGAAGATCTACATTGAGTGGTTTTCATTCTGTCATGGCAAAACAGACAAGTAAATAGATGTGTGTAATAAAGTGTCATAGGTCTTATGAAAGACCTTTGTGTATACAGGACACATAAAAGGGGTTTATCAATTTTACTTATTTGATCTGAATATTGAAAAACGAATATGCCAGTCAGAGAAGGAACATGGTTAAGGAAGGTAGAGAGTAGGAATAACTTTCAAAGAACAACATGAACAAAAGCAGTTAGAAAACAGTCTGTCATGGTTAGGAAACTGTATAAAATTTGGGATGGCTACAATTAGGATTCAAGGTGAGAGCCTGGAAAGAGACCAAAAGAAAGGGGCAAATGTGTAGGATCTTAAGTACATTTTATTGATAATTAAATGGTTGTCTAATTTGTCAGCTGATGACATGGAGTCATTATGCAGGTCAGTAGAATGACAGATTGGTGATTCGAGGAGCATTTCATTAGCCCAAAGAGATGATGAGGGCATTGACAAAACCTTTACTATAGGAATGAATAGGAGGGGACAGATTTAAAACAGGTGAAGATGTGCAATTTACATGATTTAATTCAAATCTATGAGTAATAGAGGAACAGGTATCTAGAACACCTCTAGATTCATGGCTGTTGACTGACTACATGGAGACATCAATTCACTAAAATCCTGGAGAGGAAAAGTTAGCTTAGCAGAGGAAAATGGTGGATTCAGTCCAAGACTACTGAGATTTAGTCACCAACTAAGCATCCAAGTTGTGGTCACCATTAGGAAGATAATTTCTTATATCTTGTTCTTCCAGGGAAGAGTTATTTTTCCACAGATAAAACATCATATGATTACAGAAAGTTGTATATATACAGAATGTTTTTTAAAAAGTGAGAGCTACATTTCCCATTAAATAATTTGACTCTTTATAATAAAATGATACAAATCTTAAGTAACTATCTCTAATATTAATAAACAGTAAAGGATTCTGAAAATAATAAATTATATTTCTTGATGTAGATTCATATCTGAATCTACATATTTGAATTCCACATAAATATTTAAAGACATAGTGATGACAAATACATGACTGATATTCCTTTCCAAACTGTAATCCTTTTGCTCTAAATTCCATTTTCCTTGCTTGATCCTGGCTTGAATCTGGAAATTTTAAATGTAGAATGTGAAAATAGTTCACAATTGGATTGTTTAAGTTTCATAAAAGTGTCATAGTTATTACTTCTTTCAGTTTGATTCTTCACCTTTGTAATAGTCATTCTTTCTAATATAGAATTTGAAATTTACCGAGTACCCAGGGTAGACTAAGACTTTATTCCTAGATCATTTATGTATCTTGACTATATGTAGATACACTTTTGAGGTCATAGTAAACTACTTATAAATAAATTTTAAATATCTAAATATCTCAGTATTGTTCATGTATCATGGACATCTTTTTACACACACACACAAATTGCTGAAATTCTGTAACAATTCTTATTTTCCAAGTACAGAGTTTGATCATATTACTCATATATGAGGCCTCCAATATTTCCACTTTAAAAGAAACCATTGACTATTGTAAATTTTTCCGATATGACTTAAAAGTTGGCAAAGCATCAAAGAAATACTATCTTTACATTATCACTGGCAAAAGTTATCATCGCCCACATCTGAATTATTTTATAAATAGCCCACAGTGTCTGTGATTTTCCAGACAAACTCCATCCAAAACAATGAGCTTTTTAAATGAGATTCTTCCTATGAAGCATCAATAGTAAATATCTGAGAAGTGAGAACAGACTGTAATATTATCAATTCACAATTTTGCACTATTTATTTGACAAATACATAAAGTAGCATTTCCTCAATGTAGAAAATAGTATCAATTTGATAAATAGTGTGTTTTTGTGTTTCCTAAACTTAGATTATTACATATGATTTTAAAAAATAACAAACATACATAAATATTATTGAACATAAATTTTCTTTACTCAGCAATGGTTATTTAACATATTTTAGAGTCGGCTTTTTTCTGATTGGGAATCTTGAAAGAATTTTCCCCTAAAGTATTACTTAATGCTGACTTAATGCAAATTACCAAATTACTTAATCACTAGAACCAGGAGAAGGAGAAGTCAGAACCACACTCTGAAGTTGCTGATGTTTTTGTTGGAAAGACAGTATATTCACATAAATAACATAGAGTGGTATTTATATAGAGCAAAGCAGTGTGAAACCAGATTTCAATCTATGTGAAATAATCAACTTCTGATGCAAAGTTGCTTCTTCCTAATAGCCTCTACTGTATTGTCTCCAAAATTTTTATTAAAATGCCAAGTAGGATTTTTAGAGAAAGTTAGCGCCCCTTAACACTGATGACAAACTTATACTAGAATCTAGTGACTGGTGAACTAATTGTGAATGAGAGGAATCTGGATTGAGACAAATCTATTCATGCTTCAAAATATAGTTTGGCTTCATGAAATATCTACTTGGTTTGAAAAAAGCTAAAAATCTCCAAACCCTTTACCATCTAGCCCTTGACTCAGAAATTATACCAACTAGATAACCAGGAGAAAAGGGCATCTGTATTACTCAAGTTCAAGTGACTTAGTGAGGAAGGCAGAATAATACTTATCTAACCCTTTCTCTCCCCAAGTCCAAATTCCAACTTCATTCAGCCCCTAGACAAAGGCTGAAAATTTGATATATAAGTAGAAAGAATGGGGGCCCATAGAGATCTTATATATTTAACTTTTTTGAACTGAAGCTCTCTTAGTAACAAGCAGATTTATTGTTGTATACTCAAAAGTTCCAATTTAAAACATAATTTAAACAAAGTGACAATAAGGACAGAATTTAGGAGCAAAGATGTCAAAATCAAATAGATGTATATGCCAACCCTCTGACAACTATGGAAGTTTTTATTTAACCTTCCTAGAGTTCATATTATTCATCACTGGAGTGACTATATTAAAAATATAACAATATTTTTTAAATTAATGAAACAGTACATGTAATGTGCTTAAGATATATATATACACATAATATATATAACATAGTATCTGGAAGATTAAAAGTTTTCAAGAAAAGATAACTACAGGTCTTACTTTATTGACATTAAAGTTATTATTTTTAACACTAGTAGTGGAAGATTATATCGGATCCAGAAGAAAAATGTCGTAAAATTGATTTGCATTCACAATAGACCATAAAATGTGAGAAGGGGGCAAAAAAAATCATAAGAAAATAGGATAAAATAAATAAGTAACAAGAATCAGTTGAAAGGTCACAAAAGGAGAAGTCAAGGATATGAAGAGATAAAGTCAGGTCACAAAGAAAATAAAGCAAAACTGCAGAATTGGGACGTACTTTAGCAGAAATAAAGGGCAGATTGAAAGTACTAAAAGTCAAACCTATTACAGAGCACTCCCAGGCTTGAAGAAAAAGAAAAATGAAAAGTAAAAGTAAATCGTCAATATGGAAGATAATCCCTAGCCAACATAATTTGTATTCCTAGTGAGATATGGAAAGCATCGAAAGGTTTTGTCAAAGGAAAAACATAATCTGACATTTTATTTGGGATTTGTGCAGTGAATTATGTAATACATAAAGAACATATAAGATATATACAAACAACAGAAGAATAATAGAACAGGCACTCATTTTAAACATTAAGTTTAGGAACAAAATATTACCAATAACATAAGAACTGCCTGTGTGTCATTTCATATCTCTTTTCCTCTACATAAGAGGTATTCTTTGGTGAAAAGTATTTTGTAACTTTTCTATACCATTTCACCACCAAAGTATGTATCCATTAACAATTTAAGGTTTAGATTTCTCTTTACTGTCTATCTAAATAGAATCAAACTATACGTACCTTTTGAGCTATATATCTTTCACACAATATTGTTTTTGAGATTTATCCACTTTGTTCCATGTGGTTTTGAATTGTTTATTTTTCATTGCTGTACAGTACTCAATTAGTTGAGTGAACCTCAGTTTATTTATTTTTTCTATTATTGATGTACATTTGAGCTAATATCAAGGTTTTTCTAGGGTATATATCTAGAGTCATAGACTTACAAGGTATTATTAAATACACTGTAATACAAAAGGTATTACTTTTCTTATAAGGTCATACACATTTTACAATATATGAGAGTTCCCATTATTCCGTTTTCTCACCAATGTATGGTACAATCCAACTTTTTAAATTTTGCCTACAATGAGCTATAAGTGATATCTAATTTGTCTTAATTTTCATTTCCTTAACTACTAGTAAATTGTTGATTCTTTCCTCTTTTTAAAAGTAACTCCTTTTTTATAATTTACATGTTCAAACTTTTTGTTTATTCTACATGTCTTTATCTTTTTCAAATAGACTCATGGGAGTCATTTATCTATTTAGTCTTCCTTTGGTTATATATTTTGTAAGTATATTCTGCTAGTTTGTGGATTGTCTTATAAATTTCATTATGATTTCTTATTTATTATTACATCAATTTCCTTGTAGTTTAATGGATCTTAAATTTTAGTGGCATTCCACAGTTTTGACATGTTGGCCAAAAGTATCTCTCTGACCCATTCTTACCTTTCCAGAACTCCAACTGCATATATGACTTTGTCTGACAATTCTAAAATGTTGTGTTCTGCTTTTTCATGAAACTCCCATCTGTTCATGCATGTTGTCACATTTTCCATTAGATCCTGTAACATGTTAATCATAGTTATTTTAAAGTCCTTGTCTGATTGTTCTAACATCTGGGTCATTTATATAGTTTTGTTAATTGTTTCCTCTACTGACAATGTGTTGCTCCATCTTGCTTTTTTTTGTATGGATCCTCATTTTTGATTGAATGATTAACATCCTGTGGAGAATAGTAAAGCTGAGGCAAATTTTATTCATACCTAGATGATGAAGGAAATGCTCTTCTTTTGTTATACTATAAGTATATAGTGTTGATACAATCTAGTCAAGATTTGAGTTTTATTTATGTTTTGTTTTTGCTATCATTATCAGCAGGGCACTTCAGGCTTCAAATTCCTCCAGTGGTTAGCTACTATGACCTATACTTAGAGTGGGGCCTGTGGTACCAGAGATTTTTTATTATTATTCTCAGTGTTCCTGCTTTACCCTCAGCTTCCAACAGTCCCTGCTTGCCTATGCCCAGGTCCCTCTCAATATTTTCAATATTTTTGTCTCTCCTCCAGAAGTACTCTGCTCTTGTTTATTATTCAAAATAGACTCTTTTTTTTTTTTTTTTTTTTTGTAGTAGGGTAAAGGGAGTTCTGTTTTGTAATGATCAACCACAGCCTTAGGCAGACTGTTCTTAAACCTCAACTGGAATTTTATAAGAATTCCTGCCCCTCCACATGTGTGCCTTTCATCTGCAGTTAGTCTTCTACAGGAGAGTTTTCTGCCCCTCCTTCCAGTGGTACCTGACCTCTGATGAGTATCCATGTAGCATCCCAGACTCAAGAGAGGGTCTCCTACCCCTCCTCTAGGAGCAAAAGGTTTTTGCTTCTGCTTTTCCTCCATCAGTTAAGGATCGTCAGCTATGCCTACCTCTCCTCCCAAAGTAGATTGTTTTGCTTTCTCTTCCCCTCCCCCAAGAGCAAGAGTTTTTTGCCTAAGATAAGGATGACAGAGGGTGTTCTTTCCTTCCTAGTATCATTTTCCTAGTACCCTCAACTGGCAGCTTAAGGCTTTTACTTATGAGAGAAGCCTCCCCAGAAGCAGGCAGGGCTTCATGCCTGTCCCGCAGACACAGCCGATCACCTCTTACCTACCTGCACCACTGAGTGCACCTTCTTTTTCCTGCACTGCCTTCAATTTACCCCTGAACAACTGGTAGGTGTCCATGGAAAAGAGCTTCCAAATAGTTGTAAATTCTCCTTGTGTCTTGAACTCCCAAATATTCCAAATTGACATGCTACCTTATACCTGGCTTTTAAGAATTGAAAATTTTAGCTGATTTATTCTTACCCTCTTGCATAGTGGCCACCTCTTTCTCCTGTGCTTTGTCAAAAGTCAAAGATTTTGTGTACTTCATCTCTCCTTGAAGCAGCCTATCACTCTTTGGAATTCGGTATACTTGGTTACTTTATGACCTCAAATCTCTAATGGGGTCAGGAAAAACAATAATTTTGTATGCCTTTTTACATTTACAGTGGAACCAAAGTTCTACATTTTAAGCTGAAATAGAATTCTAAAAGCTATTTTTAGTCTTTAAGGAACAAGCAATTTATAAGAGCACTAACTACTGAACCTGGAAAGAAAATAATTCTAAATTCTAAATTTGTCTCCAAACTTATTAAATTGAATTTGATAATTTTTAGTATGTAAATGTAAATAGAAATTCATTAAGGTTCATTTAAAGACTAAAAAATAGTAAGCCATTACATGGCTTTTTAAACACATATTACTTTGGCGTCCATCACAGCTAAATGAAAGGGAGAAGGGAACCTTATGGTGTTCTGTTTTGTTTTGTTTTTTTCTCCAGAGAGATGCAGAGAAAAGTTTGTCACCGATTTTCTCCAATGCTCAAAATACCTTTAAGGTAAGCTTAATATTAAAGTATTAGAATGTTGCTCCTTCAGAGGCTATGGTACATCATATATTTCCTAAAATAAGCTTGGAATATAGCACACAAACTAACATCTCAGCATGATTATTTTCATCAATTTAGAGTCATAAGGTTAAGAATAATTTAGAGGGAGTCTAGTCCAAACTACCATGTAATGAAAATCTTTTCTAACCATTCCTGATCACTTTCATACCTGTAATGTGGAGGAACTCTCTACTTACAGGGCAGCCGACTCAATTTTTAAATAAATAATTTTGCAAAGATCCTTTTTCTAATATTAATCCAAAATGAATGTCTCTAAATTTGTGACAATTTGTTCCAATTTATCATTCCAGAGCTATTTACAGTTAATCTAAGACCCTTTTCACTTGAAAGGCCATAAAAAAAAAAAGAAAAAGAAACAAAAAGAAAAAGAAAGAAAGAAAGAAAGAGAGAGAGAGAGATGGGTGGAGGGAGGAAGGAAGGAAGGAAGGAAGGAAAGAAGGAAGGCAGGCAGGCTATCGAACGCTTAAGAGTGATTATCATGTTTTCCTTTTCTTCTTTTTTTCCAAGCCAAAGTTTCCATCAACTTAACTTTCCTTTTTTTTCCATTAAATCTTAGTGTTATGGCTTATGTCTCAGCACTCTGTCTGCTCCATCTGTGACCCAAACTTCTTCCACCATCATCTAAATATTAGACATTCTGAAGTGGTATAGACCCAGCTTTCAATTTTTTTTTTTCTCTCTATCTATATTCTCTCTCTGGACAATCACATCCAAATTCTTGCCCAGGTATTGTCTCCATAAAAATAATGCTCAAATCTAGCTTTGATTTCTCTTCAAATCAGGCACTAATCCTGTTTAGTGTCTGTAGAATCTCTCCTATAGCGGATCACCCATCATGGGATTTGTAATCAGATTGATTATTCCGTTCTTACCAGTGGGGGGTGGCGGGGAAGTGTGTGTGCATGCACATGTGAATTCACATATGCACACTTGTGTATATTTTGAGGAGAAGGGAATGTATTAATACTCCACAGCTACACATAACACAGTTTCTCAAGTAATCATTTTCCCTCATTCAAAGCCCCTGGGTAATGAAAGCCTTCCTCAAAAGTTCTCCTGGTGAGTAGGCATTGTTTTTCTCCTCCCACCTTTTGCAAGTGACAATCTATCCAGTGTCAGGGGTTTATTCAGAGACATCAGCTTCAACCCTGCCCCTCTCCCTACTATACCAACTAGTTTAGATCTAAAATTTCAGCTCTTATCCCATGTTAGCAATAAAACCAATCTCTAACCCTGAAGGCCTAAATCTAGTCTGATATTTTCCCCAGATTATTACAACCTCAATGTTGAAGCTTCTGCTTTGGACTTAGGTTCCTTCTTTTAATTTCTGTCACCCAGAGCTTTGTCCTGTCTTTGTTTTGGGCGAAGCTTTATGTTTACATTTTTTCTTGTTTATGGGGTTTATATTGTGTGCTATGTGTGTGTTTTCTCAGTACAACAACTGCTAGAGCTAGAACCATTGCATTTCCACATATCTGAAAGCTATGTCTGCATGTTTGTCCCCTTGGAAACTCAAGCTCTGTGTATCAAAACTATATGCATAACAATTCCACCAAATATCTTCCCATTTTGCCTGTTTCCTGCCATAATTAATAGCACCCTATCTTCTTGATTTCCCAAGAATGAAGTTTTATAATCATTTAAATCCAACCTTTCCATTGGTCCTCACATCCAAATAATCACCAAGTTAATTCTACTATTGCAATATTTCACTTAATATATTGTAGTAATCTTAGTGATTTGTAAATATAATGAATATAATATTTAACTTAAAAAATTTTTAAAGATTAAATGAGATAAATAGATTAGAAGCACTGTAAGACTAGAGAAAGAGATGAAGTAAATTAGCTACTGGGTGATCCAAGTCAACCCAGCATTTGCAGTTATTTTAATTAGTAATATTTTTATGGATTTTCATAAGTTCACATGTCACATATGTACTTGGACCATATGAATGGAAACTAAACATAGCATATATTATGTACCCTTCTCATGGTTTTTATGAATTTTTAATTTTCATTTTATTAGTTATCTGGGCATGTACAGTGTTTGATTGTTCTAATAAACTGAAAACTCTATATGGATAGATAGAAATTAATTAAATAAAAATGAATTAATTAGCTAAAATTTAGCCCTTATTCTCTATCAGGTGCTTCTCTATATTTGATCTTATTTCATCATTACAACAACCCTATAATTAATTATTACTATTCTAATTTTACAGAAGAGAGAACGTAGGCCCACATAAGTTAAATAACTTGATAATGGTCACAGGTGGAAATGGGGCAGAACAAGGATTTTAATACATATAACCTGACTTCAGAGATGAATATAAAGTCCACTATAATGTCTTGAATGTGTACAATAACAGTATATTAATAGTTGGGTTGCTCTCCTTTGTGAAAATTCAATTTGTCAAGTCCAGTCTCAAATGTTTAATATCCCAAACTAAACCCTCATTCAGATTATATACATGGAAAATGTGGAGGGACTCTTAACATATTGATTCATATTAAGGTCACACATGAATAAAACAACTGACTTTTTTCCACATTAATTACTCATACCCTTTTCTTCCCCATGTTATAATTGAGTGGTTGTATTTTCTTAATCTGTGAAAGACAAAACATACACCAATTAAATCACATCTTCTTACTTTTAGCTCATCTATCAAGTCTGTTAACATTTTTAGAATTCTGGTTGTGTTTTTCATAGTGTTAATTAGTTATTCTTCCTAGGTTTTCGCCATCCAATCTCAGTGTTTATACAATCATATATATGAGGTACTGGCAACATACTAAAAGTTTTGTTTTTCCACAAAAGAAACAAACTGTATTCCCTTAATATAATACCCATTTTGTGTCTTTGTATGATAATGTTTTAAGAAAATAATCTAAACTAGAGTCAAAACTATCTTGTGTCGTGAATCCATCTCTCTGAGTGAAAAAAAAAGTGGGGGAGAATATTTTCCCACTTTTTTTTTGAAATAAACTATTCTAATCTGCTATTAGAATGACTGGGATGCTGGTAACAGAGTTGATATATTTTGAAAAACAACAATCATTAATGATATAGACGAAGTATATAAAAATACTGTAGAGTAAAAGATGATTACTACAGAATTAGAGAAGAGATAGTTCTCAACACAGTTAATGGTACTATACAGAAAAGAATAATCTCAAAATAGAGCAGTTTTTTTTTAATGAAAGCTAATTTAAGAACATGCAAAAGCTGAGAAATAAAAAGACTAATGAAAGGCTCTTAGAGCTGTGACCATGAAATCTGTGTATAACTATCGTAAGTGCAGTCAGCAATTTTTATTTTAAGATGAGCTAGTCACTACTATAAATTATGTGTCATCAGTAATTTTTTTGAAACATCAGTTGCTTCAAGGATAGTACAATCAAAAGATTACCGAACACTCTAACACCAGACTTAATTGTCTCAAGTTTGTTCTGAGCTCTGCAAATCTGATTTTTAATAATTTTGCCCTCTTGCACACTGCTTACAAAAACAGATGCATTCTGAAACTCTACATGGGTCTGCGGTCAGTTGCCTTGTTTTCAAAGTATTTTGCAGAAATGACTCTCTTTATCTTTCTTCCCTCCCTCTATCTCTCCCTCTCTTCTTCTTCCCCATTTCCCCCTTCTCTCTCTCCCATTTTATTTTAGATAATGTTAAATTAGAGTTAGAGTTGATATATATAATCTCAATAGTCCTCCTTTCAAGCATTTTCTCAATGCAAATTGTGGCTCAGGACATTGGATAACCAGTCTTGAGAATCTTCTTTCACATGGGAACAAACAAGTACATTTTATTCTATTACCTCTTTATGGAAAGAGAGATATAAAGATAAATTAGTGTCCTCCCGATTTCAATAAACTGTTAAGATATGACTCTTTTTATCTACAGAAAAATGTGAATGATATTATTGAAGAAGTCAAAAATATATGCAGTGTTCTGGGATGCGTGGAGACCAAACAAATTACAGACGCTGTAAATGAACTAAATCAAATTCTTCAGAGAAAAGCAGAGGTAAATACACTCATTTATTAAACAGTAATTACCTTAAACCTGAGTTCAATAATTAATTAAGAAGAGTTAAAGACTTGACTAACTATTATATATGCGTTTGTGTGTATGTGTATACATATTTCAATCATTTGGGGGTAATGAAAACTTGACCATTATACAAAATGATTTAATTAAATTAAAAGAAAATCTCTTAACACCTTTGAAGTTTATAACTGCAATATAACTTCTAAGTGAGACAAATCAATCATACAATCAATCTAGATGAATGGGCTTTTTTTTTTCAGTTTAAAAAAATGAATATTATAAGATTTTTTTGTTTAGTCTCAAAAATCTGATGTAGGTGTCATTTTTGCCCAAGAAAAAGAATAAGAATTCTGGTACAATGAATCCATTCAATCTTATAATTAGTTTAGCAAGGGATTAAAGCAAAAGGATATAATGATTATGATAATAATAATAACCAATAATAGTACATTTCAATAATAAAATAGTTTCACTCATATATTACTTCTTTTAATTTTTATTTTATTTCAACTCATCCTCACAACAATGCCACAGAGCAGGTATTTTCATGTTCATTTCATTATTAAAATCTGCTGCTTACACTGTTTGTGTATAGAGTATTAATAAGTGGCAAAATAGAGATTTTTAGAACCCAAGTCTCTATACACATGCCAGTTTATGTGAATCTTCATAAGAGGGAGTGATTACATGCATCCTTATCTGCATGGGAAAAAACAGTAGAGGTCATATTACCTTGAATATGCCAGCCTTGAAATTTCAAAAAGATTGATTTAGAAAGCAGACAACTATAGTATTAATACATATAAATCATTGTGCTTATTGTTTTAAATATGTGACTATGAAAAAGATCAGTAATTTTTTAAAGTTGGACTTTCTATATCTTATTTTAATTAGAACTTGTTTTTTTGTCATTTAATAGTAATAATAAATATAGAAATTTAAATACTTTATTTACATATACAATCAATAACAGTGATGACTCTGAAGGGCAAGGGAGTCACAGAATTAAAAGATTTCCAAGATAAACTTTTATTAAAAATTAAAAACACAAAGCAATGAAGAAATCAAAATTTAAACAATATAACCAATAAATCCCAAAATTGAACATCTGAGATAGATATGTGTTTATTTCCTTAAATTTTTCTTAATGGGAAAATATCTACTCATATTTTCCAATTGTAGAAGGAAATGAAATAACTACATAGTCTCCAAAGCTGTTTTCATGTATAGGTATTAAAATCCATGGATTTCTCAAATGATACCAAAGTAAGAAATCTGATGTGATCATATCTAATCTTATCTTATTTTTCTATTCTGTGTGAGAATGGGAAAATTATAGTCTTGAAAAGCCTATCACCAATATGTTTTCAAAATAAATATTTTGATAACTCGAAAACTTGGGGATTATGTAATTCTAAAAAGAATCTTTTAATAGCTAAAGTTAAGTCAGGATAACAAGGTAGTGAGAATTAACTTTCAACAACTAGTTTTTCTTAGATTATCACATTTTGGGGACATTACAAGCACCTAGAGCAGATAATAAAATGCAAAGAGCTTAGGGTCATGCAAACATAATTTGAATTCGAGATCTACCACTTGCTAGCTGAATATCCTTTAGAAAATTAATTCATTTCTCTGAGTTTCAAGTTTCTTCATCTCTAAAACAGAAAAATAAAACAGAATTTGCAGGGTTCTTATGACTATTAAAAATAATATTAATAATTTGTGATGAAATATGAAATATCTAAGTATTAGAAATAATGTCGATAATTAAATTAATGTAAAATAATTTTAATACTAATAATCTAGATGATAGTGTTTTGAATGAGAGTCATTATTATTATTGGAAATAGTAGGGGTGGTGCTGGTGGTAGTTTCTGAGAATCTTCCCCATGTGGCCAGGATGGTGTTAATTCACATAAGCACCACTTAGGTCCTCATTGATTACCACCAGCCTCGTGACAAATGCGAGTCTTTGACAGAGGAGAGACCAAACACATGAATGTGAACAAGTGCCTTCCCATCTGTTAAGGCCAGTTGGTTGTTCATCCATTTTTATGTCCAGCTCTCAGTGAATCAGCAGAAACAACTGATCAAAGAATGAGAAAGATATAATTCTAGGATGAGATATTTCAAATGATGTTAAAGTATTACTAGATATAGAAAGCTTTACTTTTAAAACATTCTTTTTCTGAAACTCTCTAAAAGAATACAAATGACAATTTTCTCTGAAATATCAAACTTTCAATATAGCTGAAGCCAAAAGTATCCTTCAGGGAGAAATTGAATATTTCTTAGGAAAGCTATGAATAATTATACTTCTCAAGGAAAGCTCTTATTCACATTTCACATTTCTTATATGTGTATTAGCGTTCAATTGTATGTTATTATTCATGCATAGAAATGAAGAAAAGAGTTGACAATTATCAGTTTTAGTTCATATATGTCAATGGCCAAAATCGATAGTTCAACATCCCCTAATAAACAGATTCTACTTATTCTGAGAAAACTTTAAAAGTTTGCTTATTCTACACCACCTTCATTCAGACTTTTTGTTCATCCCTTTTTCTATCCTAACTATGAGCCCACCTACACAAGAATGTTGGCACAAATCATAAGTATATTTTACAGAATTTGTGCAGTAACCAACTGCTTGCAGTTAACAATGCCAAAGTAGTTCAGTCTATCCACCCACCACGAACCAAGATTAAAGAAACACTGAGAAATACTAGTCTTCTGCCAACAAACTCAAACTTGAGAACCTTTCCTTTCTCGTGGCTCCATTTTTTGGTCAACTTGCAAGAGACTGTTTCCTGCCACACAGGGAAGTAATTAGGTATTTATTAAATGTGAGTTTTGGCAAGATGAAGAATTATATCACAAATGCAGTTGTACTCTAGTTCATACTCCCACTCAGCACTGGAAACAATTTTCCATCCTCCAAAATTATATTCCAGAAGCTCACATAATATATTTCAATTAAATGCTTATACAATAAATGAACCACAAAGTGAAAAATATGGCCTTACACATTGTTCTGTAGGTGGCTGCCATGGTGATTTTAAAATACAGCTTTTTATTTCTGAATAAATTGAATTCTAGTTAAGTCAAGCTAACATCTTCAATAGTCTCAACCACATAGATGGAGTAAAGATTTTATTTGTAGTTTTTAGAATAGTGGTTGAAACTATGACCAGGTGAAATATTTTATCCAAGACAAATGTTTCTGAAAAAGTCCACATGAATGATGCTTTTAAGTGAAAAGTTGTATATAGGTTTAATTGCCTTTTAAACATGATAAAAGTGTTTTCTCTTTAAAGAAATACTGTAGCAAGCTTCTTGTTTTGGAAGACAATTATTTCCTAGCTTCTTTGAGAAATCAAACTTTTCATGAATTAGATTTACTTAAAAATAAACCTAGTGTCATTTTTAAATAGACCTTATTATAAAATTGAATTTGCATTTGGACTGAAATCTTATTTTTAGTGAATCTGTGAATCACTGTATAATTTTCACAATAATGAAGTTAAAACTAGCAAATCCCAAACCACTAAAGTAATCGAGGTCTGCAACAAAAATAAATGTAAATAAACAAGCCAACAAATATATAAATAAACAAAACCACCATACTAATGAATATGAACTTAAATGACCACGAAATAATTAAATTTCAGATAGTATTTTTTTTTAATTTAGGAGATGATCTTTAGTGTTTTACTATTATTTTTTCAATATCCTAAAAAGAAAGAAAAAAATGAAATTACATAGTGGATCTATATGATTTTCCCACTTACACCCAGCCCTCTTTCCTGCAGCCCAAAACTGGCATCTGAATGACTGCTAATAAGAACAGAACACACTAAACAGATAGAATTAAAAATGCACCTATATCAAAAGATTAGTCATGGTTGCGGAAGGGGGATTGAGTTTACTCTATCTCTGTAGAACTGTTCTAATAGTATGAAAAAGGCTGAGCTTATTCTAGAAATTTATTTTTTAAAAAATCAAATAACCTAAGTTGTTCATTATAATATTCAGGCTTTTCTTCCATCTTACAATTTAGATTTCCTCTGCTTAATAAGCAACATTTATATATGACAAAAAGAAACAGTGTCTTTTTTATCATGCCAGAGAAATATCTATGTTTAGATATGGGATATTAAAGGTTTAACTGTTTTGTGAAATTGTTTTCTGAATAACTAGTGTGTCTTTGCACCCATTTTTATTTTTTAGAATTTTCATCAAAATTCTGAGACTTCAGCAAAAGGTAAAACATATACGTACCCATTTTTTAAAAAAACAAGTTATAGAACCAAAAATAATTCAAATTTTCATCCAAATATGGTAACACAAACACATACAAAATGTCTTCTGAGGTAAAAATGTTTTGCTAAAACTTTTTACTAATAGAAGTGATTATTCTGCAAGTGAATAACTATCCGCACTCTAAACTTTTAGCCTAACATTTTTTAAAAAATGGGAAAAATCAAGAGATCTATAAAAATCAAAGTAGTACTGAAAATATCCTTATGACCATTTCAAGAAACTGTAAAATTTTATTTAGCTAATTATATTTTGATGTAAGAATATCAGGAAAGTAGCAGACGTCTTTCTTCAAAGTCACTAATTTCACATTTAAAGTCAAGGTCTATTTGAAAGACTAATCTAACTAAAAAATAGAAGGATTAGATTCTGGAATAAGCAGTGTTTGCAGAGGCTCTGAGCCTATAAAACCGCAAGCCACAAGGAGGACTTTGCCTCTATAGAAAATAGTGGATGTGTGATAGTGGGATGCAGAGGAGAGTCTGGCTTTTACAATAAGTTTTGAATTTCAATTCTACCACTTTTTGACCTTGTGAACTTAGAGAGTTAAACTCTTTGACCCTCAGTTTTCCTAATATGCATAAGAACTATGATCATCTTTAATGTGCAGTGTGGTCAGGGATTTTCTTGTTTGCATAGGCAGATGATATTTGGCTTATGAACACTCTGAGTATCTTTAAGGAAACTGTCTGGCTCACAGATATTAAACACTCTTGGATTCAGAGGTGACAGTGAAGCACAAATACCCATCCATGCCCTGTCTTCTATACCCTTAATTGTCTTCAATAGAAAGTTATGTACAGAGGAATATCGATTCAATTCTAATTCCCACCACTCAAAAGAAGATATTCAATTATATTTGAAGAACTTTCCACTTCACATCACAGAGAAAAATAAGATGGCAGAGGGTATGGAGGAAAAAGAAAAAGAAAAACTGTGCTATGGAAAAATCCCTGTTCCAGACATTCATAAAACTCCAGAAGACCTTAGAGGAAGAGAAGGGGTGGACCTTCTCCAACAATATTAGTAACACAGAGTCCAAGTGATAGAATGTGGAGTGAACGGGTGGAGGTATTCTGTATGGAACTGGTCCTTTCTTCCTTTCTGTTAGGAATGCCGGAATAAAATCTCCTCGCTCATATTCCCCCAGGGTTGGAATACGAGATCCAATAAAACTGCACAGGAATGTTCCCAGAGATTTATATTCTATGCTAAACCACTGTAGATTCTAATTAATGAATTTAATGACATAAATAGTCAGTTTCTTTATGTCATGATACTACAACCTTTTTCCCCAAGTAAAATGAGATGTGATAAATATTATGTTTCCATATTTCACCACCAAGCCCAGTATCTTGAGTCCTCAATACATTCTGATGATGTTTGAAATGCATTTTTCATCCAGAATGCTAGAAATAAAGCATAATACATGAGTACACCTCTCTATACTACCTGGAAGAGACAAATTATAACCAAGAACTGTATTTCTGCCTAAAAGTAAAGAGTAGAGTTTGAGTAATTATCAAAATAATTAAGATTCCCCAAAATACCTGCTGAGACTTCAGTTAATAAGTTCTCTGACCCAACTTTATGATTCATTTGAGATGTGTGTTTATTTGCACAATGTTGGGTATTATTAACAAGACTGTGTTTTCTGCTACAGAGTACCAACAGTATCATTTGGGGACCAGGAAACAAGATGTTTCTATAAATTTATAATTCTCTGACGCCTGTTGTTCAGGAGAATCCCTTTTGGTTGGCCTCCAGAGTGTGATGAGGCCTTTTTTAGGACTATTTTTATTCTGCTTTACTCTTCTGTCTCATTAATTGTTACTGCTGATTTCTCTGAGAATTTTAATTACAGCCCTTTTACTATGCTCGTCCCCTTAGGCTGTTTCGACAAAGAGCGTAATTTTAGAAATACAGCAAATAAGTAAAACTTGGCCACCTAATAAATTTTGTACAAAAATTATGAATAACTAAGTGAATAATAGCATGTGCTGAACGACAACAAAAACGCTTAATTATGGATAGACCTGGTGAAGGACAGGATGTGGAAAGAAGCCCATACTGAAGCTGGCCTCTCTCCTGAGTATCCAAATGTCTGAGCATCGGAACATTGCAGACTGCTGCAAGAAAAAGCTAGCTCTTCGTACTATTTTCTTTTCAAAACAACTAGAAACCAAAAATCAACTTGGGTTTCAGAAACGACTTACGTGGGTTTGAATAAACGACAGTACAGTGCGACTTCACTAGGCACACGCCGGAATCAAATCACAGCAGATTTTTAAGAACATAATTTCTAATGACGTGCTTACTTGTTCTGTAAACTTCTCTTCTGCTGCCCCGGGAGCTCGGTCGCCTGTCGCCATGTTCTTCTCCACTATGTTCAGCAGTGGCAGTGGAGAAGCCCTGAGTGCATGCGCACACGCGGAGCCTCAAATGCTGAATCGCCGGCATCCGGAAAGTGGCAGCGAAAGGCGCCCCAGGCCCGGCGTCTGGAACCTCAAGTGGGACAGGCAAGAACCACTGTGCCTGTTCAACCCGCGGAAGAGGAACCTGGAATCTGGGGTCCAGTCTGGACCACTACAAAGCCAAGGCCATGCAGGCCATCTCCCTCGTGGAGGCGCTTCCAGTACCACTAGACGCTTCCCTGGAAAAGGACTGCACTCTGAGCCCCGTAGGTCTACAACTCGTAAGTTTGCCAGGAGGTTGCGAAGTCAGCACAGACCTGCTGAGAGAAGGCACCCTATCGCGGCCGATCCCTTCTATGTCACTGGAAGGAGGAGGCTGTGCAGTATTCCCAAGGGGAGCCTGGATCGAGGCTGGCTTCTAAAACTATATCCAGCCAGCGGATGCTAAGCAGCAGGAGGATGGTTACGAGATCTTCGTCTGCCGCGCCAAAGTCATCCACCACTACATTGTGTGTGCCTGACACGCCTGTTCCCTCCGGAGGTTGGCTCTGCCTCTTACTCAACTATGTCAGCATTGCCTACTTGGTGGCCTAGCAGCAGTTAGTACCCTCAGGGACACGGGTTCAGGTTCCTGACAAGATGTCCAGCTCCTGAGGCCGCCTCGAGGCCCGGCACTCCTCCTTAGCCCTGCACCCAGTTCCTCTGGTGTGGGAGCTGCTAAGAAAATTCTTTCCTTCTGCATTCCTTCCACAGGCCACGCTGCGGTTACGTTTCATTTCTCCAGGACGAGGTGGCGGAAAAGTAGAAATATCTAAAATGCAGCATTTCAGTACTTATTTTTGGCCCAGAATGGAAGAGGGACACGTTTAGATCGGATCAGACTGGTTTCTTTCGCGTGGTTTTCTGCCTCTCATTTACCCAGATGAGATTGTGGGGCTTAAGGAGGCTGTGGGGCTTCGAGGATTGCATGAGGCCTGTTAGATGTGGTCACTTCGAGGACCACCAGCAGATCCGCACTGAGGGGTCCTTGGTTACGACCACAACTAGCCCTGTGACGCCCCCCTACCCCAGACCAGCCCCCTTCTAGATTCTGTCAGCAAAGCCCATCAGGGGGACAACGAGGAGGAGGAGGTGAAGGGAACCAGACATTTCATTCATAACATTTCATTTCATACATTCTTTTCATTTCTTAAAACCCTTTTGTCACTTAAATAATTGTCAATTCAAGATTTTCTTCATCTGGGTAAATAATAATCATTTTATCTTTTTTATTGGAGTTTATTCATTTAACTTTTAAAATACTACTATAGTTGGATATTAAAACAAAAATAATTGCAAATAGTGAGCATATTAATAATTATAATCTTTCTCTCATTCACCACTGCACATAAAATGCCAGCAGTGGATGCTATTCACTGTCCCCCATTAAGAGATCTGACACTGAACACCACCCCCGGGATGAATCCCATTCTCATAAGCTTCTCTGTTGTAATGGTGCCATTTTTCCTGATTTGGATCAAAGCTACCAGTTCTACCTGATCCATTTCATCGGTCTCTTCTACTTCTTTCTACCTCTCAGGTAGGAATTTCTCCAGCAAAGAGAGTTTATCAGGAGAAAGAAAGTCATTCTCAGGAAAGCCTACCTAAATTCATTAATCAGGTGACCCTTTCATGTGACCTGAAATAAATGGGCTGCATGAAAAGAGTCACACCCTTGAAAATTATTAGCTCCTGTACTTAGTCTTTCTTTTTTTTTTCTTCACGATACTTCAAGTCACTTTCAGGAAAAATCAATAGACTCCCTTTAAATAACTAATGGTAAAACTCCAGTAAGGCTTTGTTTTGATTTTGAGGAGATTTAGTAAACATCATAAATCTTTTATTTCAAGCTTATTTCAGATTCCAGCCATGTGCTATTACCATTCTCTTTTTATATCAGTGCAATGTATGATTAGTGTTCAGTTAATGGTAAACAAAAAAGCATAATCGAATTTATTATAATTAACTTTTTAGGTAGAATTTGTTTGAAGAACTTATAAGCCATGTAGAAAACATGGTCCTTGTCTGAAAATTAATTCTAAACAATTATAACCTAAAACAAAAAATATTGCAAATTACAGTTGATCAGAATGCCAAATTAACAGTCCAAAACCCTGATTTGTGATTAAAGGTTGTGCTTCCAAATTTCTGCAACTGAAGATATGAAAGCTTATTAATTACCTACACTACTAACAGCTAACCCAGGCTACATATAGAGGCACAGATGGTTAATTGGCTTCAGTTGATGGAGGGTCATTTTAATTAAATTTTATTTAAATGTTATTATAATAAATTTCAAAGCTATAATAGATGGGTAATGATAAATATGACACTTCAGAGATGACCTGATTTCTATCATTTTCCCTCCTAGGCTTGATAGAAAAAGTGACAACTGAACTATCCACATCCATCTACCAGCTAATTGATGTCTATTGCAGCAGCTTTTATGCAGATTTCCACCCTCTAAATACACCTGATAGTGTTTCCTTTGTAAACCCTGGGCTCCATTCCCACCTTAGCTTCACAGTGTATGCAGCTCACAATATTCCAGAGATCTGGGTGCACAGGTGAGTGGCAGTGAGTTTTTCACAAAAGTATTAATATTTGCATAGTTTCTAATTAGAGTATAATTTGTCTTGTTCTTATTTATAGGAGCAAATCATTCATAAATTTTTGAAATGTAATCAGCATTAATTTATCTTTATTTTTTAAATCATTTTTTTAGCTTTTTCCTAATTCATGTTCTTTTTCCCTCAAGTCTACTCCCATTTTCCATATTAAAAATAACTGTGTATTGTTAATATATCATAATGGAAACAGAAAACACCCATCCTACTTAGCAATTGTCTTAAAATTTTCTTTTTTTAATGTTTGAATCTAAATGATCAATTCCAATTACCAGGAGAGAGAAAGAGAGAGAGAAAGAGAAACACACAAGAAAATCGAGAATAATTAAAAAATAGAAAAAAAATTACTCTGATTCCTGTCAAGTTGTGAGTTAAATCTATAAGAGAATACTGATTAAATCAGTTAAAATTGATGAGAATAATTTATTAATGGATTTATTGTACTCACTGTATTTAGCCTCTCAAGAAAAGCTATAAGAAATAATTTTAGTAAAAATAGAAATATTTGTTATATTAGCCTGAATTTTTGCAAATAACTGAACTGTAAACATATTTATAGAATTAATTAAAAAGGAAGTTTTACTTTTTTATGTAAAAAGAAAAAACTGCCTATCTCTCTATCTACATTTCTTTAGAACCCAAGGGATGATTGATTCCTTTATGCTTTTTCTTTTTTGATTTTATAATGAACTTTAAAAGCCTGATGTGTAATATAATAAATTGCTACTCTAAAGAATGTTCTCTTATAATTTTTCACTACTAATACATTTAATTTTAATTCTCATGTAAAAACTATATAGTCAGATAAAGCTATATGCATAGAGCATGGTATGACACATTTTTTTCTATTGATTTTCCATTCTGTTTCATTTATTTATGCTCTATTCTTTATTATTTTCTTCCTTCTATTAACTTTGGGCTTAGTTCTTTTTCTGGTTCCTTGAGTCTAAAGTTAGGTTGTTTATTTGTGATCTTTCTTCTTTAACGTAGGCATTCATTTACTGCTATAAACTTGTCTCTAAGTATTGCTTTTGCTGCATCCCATAAGTTTTTGAATAGTGTATGTTTGTTTCATTTTTCTCAGGATACTTTCTAATTTCTTGATTTGATTTCTTGTTTGATCCCCTGGTTATTACAAGTTTTTATTAACTTGTAAATTTTCCAGTTTTCTTTCTGCTATTGACTTCTAGTTCTCTTGTGGTCAGAAGATACACTTGGTATGACTTCAGTCTTCTCAAATTTGTTAAGACTTGTTTTGTGACCTAACATGTGACCTATGCTGGAGAATGTTCTATGTGCACTGAAAAAGAGTGTGTATTCTCCTGCTATTGGGTGGAATGTTCTGTATATATCTGTTAGTTTCATTTGATCTATAGGGTTGTCCAACCCTATGTTTCCTCATTAAGCTTCCTTCTGATTCCATCCATTATAGCCAGTATTGAGATCATCTGGTATTATTCTGTTGCTATCTATTTCTCCCTTTAATTCTGTCAATGTGTGCTTAATATATTGGCTTCACTTTAGAGTGCATAATATTTACCATTGTTATAGCCTCTTGATAAATTAACCCCTTTATCATTATTTAATGTCCTTGTCTCTTGTTACTTAAAGTTTTTGGCTTGAAGTCTATTTTGCCTATTGTAAATATGGCCACTCCTGCTCTCTTGATTATCATTTGCATAGAATATATCTTTTTTTGTCCATTCATATTTAAAGTAATTAATGAATTATGGATGAAAAAGGGTAAAGGATTAAGAAAAACAAATTGGTAGGTACAAAATAAGAGTTCAACTGCAGGCCAAGTTTAGCGTCATCTTATGCCCTTCTGAGGCCACCTGTTAAGATTCAGCAAGCAACCCACAGATGCTGTGCTTATAGTTGCCTCAAGAGGCCAGGCCAAAAACCGAGGCTAGCTGCCAACAGGTCTTGAGGCTGGCTCAACAAGGAGCACTGGACTCCCCAAGGACACACCTGGATGTGGCTTGGGTGGGGTCATAAGTTGGGGGAGGCAGAGTTTCAAGGAATCCTCTGGACTGAGCGACCTCTGTTATTCAGTTCCGTGATGTCTCAGCTATGGCGATACTAATTACGCATACTGAAAGCGGGGAGGGATCAACAGAGGATCAATGGATACTGCTAGCACTTCTGCTGGGGAGAGAGCCTCGCCTCCAGCCCTTGCTCTAACAACTCAAAGTCCCCCTGTAAGTTCCTAGGCCGCCCCCCAGCAGCCCAGCCAGTGCTGGTGCTCAGAGCAAGCAAGTCTGTCAATGAGAAAGCCACTTGGGGACATGACGCCTTTCAGGGGCTGCAGCGTCTGGGGCAGCTGCAGCCTCTGTCTCACTCAGCCACTTGGGACCGGGCAGCCTCCTGTCTTCGCCACCTCCTACCTTCTACCATTGCAGGTTAATTTCTTACTTTAATCCCCAGTTGTAGTGCTGCGGTTCATCTAGATCCCAGATGACTTTGCTTGCTGTTTGCTCCATGTTTCTGTCATGACTTTGATGTGGTCTCAAGAGGAATGAACAAAGCCTCTATCAACTATGCCATTTTTTCCCCTCCCTCCTATTTCCATTTCTTTAAGGTCAATTTCTACAGATTTACTTTGTTCCTTTTGTTGGGCCATGATTCCCTCTTTCAACATGTATTTGTTACTTTGTATTGGTATCTGTGCATTTGAAAAAATAGCCGCCTCTGCAGTCCTTATGGACTGGTTTCTTACAGGGAAAGAATGTTACCAATCAGCCCAGCTAGATATTCTGGGGGCCTTTCAAACTTTTCTGTGGGTGTATCTTCTCTGGGTTTTTGTGTTTAAATTCCCAGCCAGAGAGGCTTTGTTTCTTCAGGAGCTGATAATGGTCTCCCTCCCTCTAGTCTCTATCACTGCAGATTCTCTGGTGCTCCTTTAAGCTGCCCAGCTCTTTTTTGTTCTCAGCTGCTCCTAGGCATCCAGGGCATGTCAGGTCCCATCAGTGTTCTAAATTGGGTAAGACAGAAACCAGTCTCTCATACAGCAACCTGAAAAAGCCAGATGCACATTCCACTCTTCCCATTCCCCTCTCCCCATCCCCAGTGGCAAGGCCAAGTTCCATCAGCCTCTCTCTGCTGTCCCACAGATCCTCTGGAGTAGCAGCAAGCCACCCAGCTCTTTTTTGTTCTCAGTGGTCCATGGTCCCCAGGCAACTAGAATATATCAAATCCTGTCTACTCTCTAGGACAGGAAAGACAGAAACCAGGCCCTTAGCTGGAACATTGGACACATACTCCAACTCTTTCTCTCCCCAGGGAGAAGCCAGGAGTTGGGGGTTTTCTCCTATTTATATTGCACTAAGCCGGGGAGGGCAGGGGAGTTGTGAAGGGAAGGACGGTAATAAATGAGTATGTATTAGTTCAAATCATCACCTTTGTTCTCAGGGGCCCTAATCTAGCACCTATTCCTATTTAGCACTTAGTTTCAGGCAAAACAGAAACCAATCCCTTGGATAGTTCTCTAAAATGTTTTAATGCCAGACATATGTTACAAGGAAAAGCTGGTAGTTGGGAGTTTCCCTTTGATCTGCTGGAGGACGCACTCTAGAAAATGAGTACCATGAATTTTCTCACTGATTTCTATGTAGCTGGTTTTGCACTTGCCTGTGGTGCAGGAGCCTCTGTTTCTGGATTTTTCACAAAGGGAATAGATACATATATTACTGTTTAATTGGTATCTTTTGAGGGAAGGAGGATTTGGGGCTTCCTATTCTTCCATCTTGCTTACATCACCCATCATAAATTTTTAAATTAGTTTTTAAAATATATTTTATACAAGCAAACAACACTTTATCATTTGACTTTTAGCTATAAAAATAATTGACCTATACAGAAAACTGGTTCCTTAATAGTGTTCAGCTTATTGAATCAGTGTTGTTTCTTTTTAGCTATAAAGCATTTTCTTTTTCCTGTTGGCTTACATATGCTGGAAAGAAGCTGTGCCAAGTGAGAAACTACAGAAACATTCCAGTCAAAAAATTGTTTTTTTTCTTGGTCAACTGGAATGAAACGTAAGTTTAATCTTTATTCTGGCAGGATCATCTATCTAATAAAGATTAAGAGTTTTGTTTTGTTTTGTTTTTAAGTGAAATGTGATTTTTAAAAAATGTTACCAGTTGATTTGATTCAGTGATATGATAAATATGCTAGTGCTAATGGATAAACTATTCAATTTAACAGATTAAACATCCATTTAAAAACCTAGACAAGTGTCCAATCCACACCATCCAACTGATCAAAGAGGGAAATTGGAAAAAGGAGAACTATTAATTATTGATAGACTGTGGATAAAAAAAAATACCTTCTATTTAGAGTTGGAGGGAGGAGGATTCCAGATATAACAAAGAAGAAAGAAGTTACCAAATAGCATACGTAATCTCTATTTTCTCACAAAGCTCATTACATTTTTTTTTTCTAACAATGACGTTTTCTGACAATAATTATCTATGTATTGTGTAAGCTGCCATCTAATTTGGAGTGACTGGCTCCTACTTCCCCGTTTTATAGAGGTTTATTATGTCAGTAAGGAAAAGTACCTTTTTGACATTATCCATGCCTTCCTCCTCGCCTGTTTCTCCCACCTCAAGCCCTCACTTTACTCAGAATCTCAAGGGACTCATAGGGATTCATGGTTACTGATTATTTTCCTTGCTGTTCCTATGACACTACTCCGCTGTCTTTCAGTCATTTTGCTAGAGTCTCCACTGCTCACTGAAAGCCAATTTTCTTCCCACTAAAGTGGAAGAAAACTCTTCAGCTTACTTTCTATTAGCCCTTTCAGAAGGTCTGGCTTTCTTTGGAGATTATTTGACTCCCAATATGGTATTTCCTATTGATAAATTGTCAAAATTTCTAGGAGTCCTATGATGGTGTTAGATAACACCACTTATCTCGCTCTTAGTGTTATCTCAATCAATGGAGACATGTCCTGAGACATAACATTTACTCTTTAATTCTTACATACTCCATGGTTCTTCCTATCCCAAAGCAAATCTTCCTTAGTCTAAGACTGGGACAACCTTTATTTCCCCTACTTTGGTTAAAGTTCTTATTCCTTTGATCAAATACCTGACCTTCAATTACAAAGTCCCATTTCATTGCACAGAATCAGCTCGGCTTGTAAAATTCTTCAGTGTTTCCCCAGTTCCCCAGGTAAAGTACAAAGCATTAAGAGCACCACGCAGGCCCTCTGTGGTCTGGCCCCTGCCTGTCTCTGTCTCTGAATCTTCATCTCTAGAGTTAGCCCTACTCCTGCCCCTGCACCAAGTCACTCTCTGCATCTGATCTACTTATCCTAACTATGAACTAAGAAATTATGCCTCTGCTAAGAGTCCTCCGTCTGTCAAGAGCATGATGCCTTCACTGCCACCTTGAGAGTAACTTAATTGTATTTCAAGATATTCTTCCACTTTCTCTGTAAATCCTTCCCCGTGTCATTCAGGAAAACAAAAAAAAACAAAAAACAAAAAAAACTGGCTACCTTTTCATCTGTTGATTGGTCTGAACCACAAACTACTCCTCAATGGTCCTTTACTGAATGTGTCTTTTTGCTTCTGCTAAATGATCTTTCGTTTTGTTTTTTACTTTATTTACAATTTTTTTCATTGTATCCCTAGCAGCTAACATAGCACCAGACAGAATAAGAGTCCAGTAAGTGGAGGTGGGCAAATGAATGAATTTCATGTCATAAGTGACTCCTCAAAAATATTATTAACTAGCTCAATTACTAAAATTATTCTTCGGAATTAAAACTTATTCCTGTTTGTTTAAAAAAAATCAGACCCAGTTTCAAATGACAACTATGTTCCATCATATAAACAATTCAAGAGAAAAATATCACTCTAAAGCCAATTTCAGAGGAAAAAAGTCTCAAAATAAATTGAAAATTATTAGTGTTCTTAGAATAACTACATTGATATACATTTCTGCTCTTCCTTCAAGACTACACAAGTGTTATATTCCCTGCGAAAGTTTCTTTCATTTCCCCAATACTTAGTTACATCAACCAAGAATTATTTTCATTTTATTTTATTTCCATTAAAAACATTTACCGTTTTCTAGCATTTCATAGCATTCTTCATATATTGTATTAATATGTGCCATTACACTATGATTGGTTGTACATTTCATTATTGGATTATATACTTAAGGAGAAAAACTGCGTTGTTTAATTATACGTGACATAGATTTTGACCACATATCATATTCCAATCAACATAGTTTAGCTCCAAAATATATAATCTTATCTCAGCTTAACAAAAATACGTAGCAGGTATTGTCATCTCCATTTTATAGATCAGAATATTGATGTTTACAAAGATTAATTAATTCGTCCCAGGCTCGACAACAAATAACTGGCACAACTAGTACTCAGACCCACTCTGACTCCAAAGCTGATGTTTTACTGTGATTTCCATATTGTTTCTTACAACATATAAAACCTTAGGCATTATATTCTACAAATAGTTCTCACATCTTAAGTTAAAAATAAAACAAAACTCTATTTCATTCTTCCACCAATAGCCACCCCCTTTTTTTCCTCTGCTTTGCAGCAAAACCCTTACAAAAAGTTGTCTATATTCACTTTCTTCAATTTTTTTCCTCTGCTCTACTGTATACCTCAGTCAGGCTGTTTCTCTGCTCCTCTGAAATTTCCCATTACTGTAACCAGTGACCTGCATGGCTAAATCTAATGCTTGTTTCTCAGTCTTCATCTTACATAATCTGTTAGGAACAGTTGATCTCACCTTCTATCTTGAAATATGCTCTCCACTTGGCACCCACATTCTTTAGCTTACCTCCTCCCTCGTTGGACATACCTTCTCCATCTTCTTTTTCTCTCAAAGACTGATAATGGTCTTAGCCCGTAAGCCTCTCTTCTCTGCTGTATCTATCCTCTTTCCTTTAGTTTTATTGTTACATAGTTTTCAATGCCATCTATATGCCAGTACTCCCAACATAGGCATCGGTCACAAACTCCACATTTATACACTCAACGTGTCTAAGACTGAACTCTTGATCTTACATTCCAAACTCTAGATGATCATTTCCAGTTCCAGTTGTTCCGGTCAAATTCTTAATCTGACTCTCCTCTCAGAAGCAAAGTCCAGGAAATCCTGCTGACTCTCTCTCCTCAAAATATTTCCAGAATATTATTTCTCATCACTTTCATTGGTCTAGACTCCCATCATCTTTTCCCTATATCATTATCACAATAGCTTTATAATGGTCTCTCTACTTCCCTTGCACCTTTATCATCCTTCTCACACAGCAGCTAACATGACCTTTTTAAAAATGTAAGTCAGACCATGTCATTCTTCTGTTTCATTCAGACAAAAGTCAAAGTCCATACAATGGCCTATTGTTATATATCAGTATTAAGAGTAGAGTTCTAAATAATGTGACTTTTTAAATCTTCCATTTCATTATCAAAAACTTACTCTGATTTTAGGAAAACCGTCACATATAGAAGAAAAATATTTAAGAAAAATTTAATGTTTAGTCATTTTTTAATAGTAGAGTAAGGCAAACATATGGTTAAAACTTGAGGCCTGTGCCAGCTGCTTGGATAAAAAGAAGCAATCTGACTTCACTTACTGAATTGCCTCTTAAAGTATTTTTCTTCCTTTTTTTATATAAAAGTTTATTCCTTTGATTTTTTTTCAATAGCCATGTAGAAGTTCAAAAGATTTTTCAGTGAATGTGAGATTATTCGGGCTTTAAAAATCCATAAGTATTCAAGAAATAAATAAATAACTATTTAGAAAGCATGCATTCTTACCCCAGAATAATTTATTTTTATTAATAAAAATGACAGAATGGAGATTGGCAGTAACTATCCACTGTAACTTATCGAATTTTTGTCATTTTTATATGAAAAGCTTACTAATAAGTGAAGCTATACATGAAGAAGCCATACTCAATGAGGAAAAAAAGAACATTCTAGATTATGTGAGGAATAAAGTGAATTTATAACTCCCATCCTAACAGAAATATAAAAACTGAATAGAAAGTCAATTACAGGTAAAAGAGAGAATATTCAAGATATTATTGTGCATTCTCCACAATCATTAACATATTACAATGAGTTTCAGAGCTTCTTTTAAGTTGAGAAATATGCCCACATTATCTTAAATGAATATTGAGTATTAAATATATGAAAGACAAGACTTTTAGTTTTAGTTATCTTAACATGGAACAATTTAATATTCAATAATCTAAACTTTGTTAATCTGGAAAAATAGAATTTCTTCACTCCATTGTTTAATGAATCTAATGCTGACATACAAACTGCCATTTGCCAGATATCGTGTAATGCAATATTTGTTCCATTTCATGGAGAAGGAAAAATAAGGCTTAGAAAGGTTAAATTTGTTGCTCAAGGAAGAACATCTTATTGGTCATAGAATCAATACTTGAATGCAGATATATCCAGAGGCAAACCTCTGACTCATCTTCTCCACACAAAGCTTATTGACATATCGACATCCCAGAGTTATTATTAATTCAATGACATCATGCCCTAAACTACATAGCTCAGTTAAAGTATCCACTATAACATAATCTGGAAGTCTAGACAACATCTTTAATTCTTCATTGTCCTATTCCACTAATATGCTGTAGGTCAAATATTAATTATTCATTTTATCTCTAAAACAGTTCTCTTGTCTTTCCTCATGTCAGTTGCTTACTACCCACACTAGATCTGGACTTCTTCATCTCTGGGAACAGCATGTTGAAGAGAGGAATGTGTACTTCCTCAAGATCAGTGTGGTCCCTGGGCTGAATTAATTCCTCCTTGTTCCTCAGGCCATTCACAAAAGGGAATCACCAATGTCTTATTTGACAACCCGAGTAAGGACTGTTACCTAGTATCCAGATTAGACAGTCAACTCTTAAAGCAAAAAGATGCTTATTATTTCCTGGGGCCTCAGCTGGCCCGACCTCAGTCAACACATTCCAGCTAGACAATACCCTTTGGTCCTCACACACTGCTTAAACAAATTGACATCAAAGTTCAACTGGGAATTTCAAGGCCAGTGGATTCTGTTCATATTCCTCATACATAACACCATCAGATATCATCTAATACAAGCCACCCAATTGCTCTTCCAGTCACTCCTCTCTTCTTTCCATTCCTTGGTGAATCTTTTTCCATGAATCTTCCCCTATCTTCTTGTCTCTGTTCCAATTTTTCCATTTCTCTCTAGCATTCTCATCTTCTAGTAAAAATATTCCCCTGTATTAGCCTCTTAAAAAAATATGTCTTTCATTTCCTTGTCTCACAAATAGATCTCTGCTAAACACCATGCTTATCTTGAGGCTTTAAGGTCTAAGTTTGGAATTACTTCACCTTGACACACCCAAAAATTGTATTTCTATTGCATTTCAGCAATCATCTCCCAAATTCCTGGGATCTCATTATAAACCAAAATAGTCCACATTTAAAATTGTAAACAACTCTCTATATTTGTGACTCTTGTTAAAATATTTTCTTTTGCCATTAGGAAAAAGTTTGAATTTCTTTGCCTGGCATACACAGTTCTTAAGCATTCTGGCAACAACCTATCTTTCTAATTGTATCCTACATAACTTCCCCACAACTTGACCATATCCCTTGTTCTAACCACAAAGAGCCACTCATTGTTTATCAGCTATATTTAATCTTTTCATGCATGTATGCCCTTGCCCATGCACTTTTCTTTTCTTAGAATATTCTTTTCTAAATCTTCATTTGATTATAGCAAACTTCCTCTTGAAGACCTATTTCAAGTTATTTGCTGCCTTTTTCCATTCTCTAAAACAATGTTAACCATTCTTTCCTCTGTGCTTATAAATAGTAAATGTCCAAGTTATTCTAATTTTTTTTTAAAGTTTACATGTAAAAATTAGAATTATGGCAATCCCCGATGATTGAGTAACCAGTCTCATTACTCTACATACTTCTGCTATATTTCCATCTTTAGAAGATTAAACACAAAAGTTAAAGAGGATGCCTCAATTCATATAGTTAAATAATTTTATCCCATACCATTATAAGGAAATGTTTATGAAATATCATTGTAATCTGGTAGATAACCTACTTTTTTATTTTAAGGATCAATTTTCCTCTCGAAATAAAGTCACTTCCGAGGGAATCTATGCTCACTATAAAACTGTTTGGGATTATCTGTGCAACCAACAATGCAGAATTATTGGCCTGGACTTCCCTTCCATTGTTTCCAAAAGAGTAAGTATATAATTTATGATTAATAAAGCTCTCGTCTCAATAAAGACCACCTTGGAACTAAATATCTTGCAAAATATGGAATAATGAGAAAATTAAAAAGATTTTATCCTAAAATCAAGGTAGGTCAATATAAATCATGACTACTGAAAGTGGGACTGAAAAGCAAAATGTAGAAATGGCTTTGAGGACAGGCTTCAAGTTCAACTTGTCCCCTGGATCATTACAATGAAAAGGTACTGGCACGACCTATACGATTGCTTTTCCTTCTCTAACCAGCCAATTTCTCTGCATTTAGTACTTCAAAATTATTTAGCTCAATACCATTGTCTAGAAACAATATAAATCATGGGATTTGGGCTGAAGTAAAATTACATGATGAACTGGTTTACTGACTTTTTATTACTAAGAAGAAATATTTGGTAATTTTAAGATGATATTGTTTTCAGCAAAGAAAGCCAACTATGAGTTAAGATATTCTATTAGAACTGATGGCCATTGCAAAATTAACTAATGATAACCATAAGGATTTGGAATTACTAATATCTAGAATATTTGATAAAGTTAATTACATGATTGTCCATGCTATGAAGGAAAAAAGTATTTAAATAAATCAGTTTAGTTATTTTTCATATGGCAAGACTTGCTTTAGAAACAAATTGTAAAATACAGGACCTTTGAAAAATTAGAAACTATATCGTTATTTTTTATGTTGTTATAAAGACTGTTCCCTTCCCCTGTTAATTTTTTTTAAATCTGGTAATATAACTATGTTAAGAAAATTCTTCACCAGTTTTTAGTTCCCAACTTTAGTCAATATAAATAAGTTATCATCAAAACAATCATGATAAAATTTTTAAATTGCTTTTGTTGGATTAATTCTGATCTAGGGTGTGTGTGTGTGTGTGTGTGTGTGTGTGTGTGTGTGTGCATGCTGCTCTATTATTTGCTTCCATGCTGTAGCCCATTCCCACGTATATATTTCTTGAGGACAGAGAATGGATTTATCTTTATAATATCTGTCATCCTACATAATACCTCTTATAAATAGATAACCACTAGAGATTTGTTTACTAAATTGAATTTGGGGGAAAAATCAATCCCTATAGGAGATTTAGAATAGAAGTAAAATTTCAAAAGTCTATAAGAAACAGTTTTGTCTTGAAAGTAGTATCTACTGCTGTTAGCAGATATTTCAAAAATTTGATATGTGGTCTAAGAACTTCCATTACTTTCTCTCTAGGAGCAGCATGGCGGGTGTCCTTTTTTCCATGAGTGAGTTTCTCTAAAGGTCCAACTGCAGTGTTTGTAAGGTCTAGCATGTTTGTAGAATAATATTTCATTGAAAACATTGAATCCATTCCATTCTTTTCCACTATCTGATGCCCTACTTTGCACATAATAGGTAATCAATAGATGTTAAAAGTATAAAATGTTTGGAATATTTTTGTCTTTCAAACTAATCTTCATGGCCTTTTTCTAGATGGTTATAATAGTAAGAATACTGCCTCCATGTTGTTTTGTCATACATCACTTACCACTGGCAAATATTTTATATATGCAAGTGATCATAGACAGTGGTCATTTTTAAGTAATGCCCTTTGGGACTGGCACTAGGTTGTGTTTTCCTAAGAGAAAGTGTCAGAATTGTGAATGATGAGACATCACATCAAAAAACACTAGTTATTTCAAAGAGCACTTCAATAAGCTGTTGTAAATATAATTCCAAAAGACCATTTCTCATGAAAATCAGAAAATCTGCCTCTCTCCTGAGCTAAACAATTTAAAGAAATCCAGTACTTTTAAAGAAATCAGAAATCCATCATTGGGGCAACGGGGGAGATGCCATGACTCCCACTGTGCTCATTACTCCAAGTTACAGAGATTCTAACCCAATTCATTTGATGCAGGTATCTCCAGATTATAGCATATAGGCCATTTATTTCACTTCTTTCACAGAATGACCCCTGCCCATAAACATTTGGTATTAAATCTCATTTATTACAGTTTGAATTGCCCATACAAGGCCACATGGAGTTATAATAGGCACTTGGTCTTTATTTTTTCTAACATAAAATACAATCTGAAAATATGCAGAATTAAAAGTTTCCTATCTTTGTGGGCTCCAGATATATCTGATCAAACTCAGATATATCAGTTATGGCTGCATGAAAGGATGTCTACAAATAAAAATAAACCAACATTTTCAAACACGTAAACTCACCTTCAGGCCTATAAAAAATATGTCACAAGTACAAAAGTAAAATTTTGCCCACAGAAGTTTTATAATCATCTCTTTTGCAGAACGGATTTCTACTGCATCTATACTGTATTCACAATGCCTTCTTATTACAATAAGAAAGTGTTATCCTCACTTCAACAATTTTTATGAGCTACTTTCCCTACTTAAATTCGAAACAAATAGTGTGGCAGTTACTACAATTTAGCATCTCTAAATTGTGGTAAATTCCTTCAATGCAGATTTTCTCTACCCTGAATGAACAATCTCCTAGGGAGACCACTAACACTCTTCTAATCTTAATTCCACTAATCATCTTTCTCATATTTTCTCTTTACAGAAGTCTATAGAAATTTGTTCTGTCTACCATGCTTGCAATATCTAAAAAGATGTT
>NW_011888997.1:1623228-1632305 GCF_000151845.1 Pteropus vampyrus | reverse complement strand
AGATGTTAAAAGTATAAAATGTTTGGAATATTTTTGTCTTTCAAACTAATCTTCATGGCCTTTTTCTAGATGGTTATAATAGTAAGAATACTGCCTCCATGTTGTTTTGTCATACATCACTTACCACTGGCAAATATTTTATATGCAAGTGATCATAGACAGTGGTCATTTTTAAGTAATGCCCTTTGGGACTGGCACTAGGTTGTGTTTTCCTAAGAGAAAGTGTCAGAATTGTGAATGATGAGACATCACATCAAAAAACACTAGTTATTTCAAAGAGCACTTCAATAAGCTGTTGTAAATATAATTCCAAAAGACCATTTCTCATGAAAATCAGAAAATCTGCCTCTCTCCTGAGCTAAACAATTTAAAGAAATCCAGTACTTTTAAAGAAATCAGAAATCCATCATTGGGGCAACGGGGGAGATGCCATGACTCCCACTGTGCTCATTACTCCAAGTTACAGAGATTCTAACCCAATTCATTTGATGCAGGTATCTCCAGATTATAGCATATAGGCCATTTATTTCACTTCTTTCACAGAATGACCCCTGCCCATAAACATTTGGTATTAAATCTCATTTATTACAGTTTGAATTGCCCATACAAGGCCACATGGAGTTATAATAGGCACTTGGTCTTTATTTTTTCTAACATAAAATACAATCTGAAAATATGCAGAATTAAAAGTTTCCTATCTTTGTGGGCTCCAGATATATCTGATCAAACTCAGATATATCAGTTATGGCTGCATGAAAGGATGTCTACAAATAAAAATAAACCAACATTTTCAAACACGTAAACTCACCTTCAGGCCTATAAAAAATATGTCACAAGTACAAAAGTAAAATTTTGCCCACAGAAGTTTTATAATCATCTCTTTTGCAGAAAGGATTTCTACTGCATCTATACTGTATTCACAATGCCTTCTTATTACAATAAGAAAGTGTTATCCTCACTTCAACAATTTTTATGAGCTACTTTCCCTACTTAAATTCGAAACAAATAGTGTGGCAGTTACTACAATTTAGCATCTCTAAATTGTGGTAAATTCCTTCAATGCAGATTTTCTCTACCCTGAATGAACAATCTCCTAGGGAGACCACTAACACTCTTCTAATCTTAATTCCACTAATCATCTTTCTCATATTTTCTCTTTACAGAAGTCTATAGAAATTTGTTCTGTCTACCATGCTTGCAATATCTAAAAAGATGTTTAGGTGAAATCTATTATCAGAAAATAAGTTAGCTAATATCTAACATAAAGAGAGCCCAAAGAATGGTACCAAACATCCTTTCCTTCTTGAACTGCCTTAAATTATGTATCAGCCTCAGTTGGACAGCTAGAAGTTCATTCTCCCTATGCCTTTGGCTTGATACATCCCCTCATACACATACCTGAGTCAAGTGTTCTGACTTCATTCTGCCTTATATACCTCAGGATTAAAGTCATGGTGACTGTTGATCCAGTCTCTATTCAAGGAGAGGAATAACATACTGACAGTTATACTTGAGTCACCTCGTGCTCTGTAGGAATCAACTTAGACCACTCAGTTTTTCAGAGTGAAGCATGACTAAAACATAAATGTAGTAAGTACACAAATATAACTCATTTCACAACTTAAATGCAAAAAAAAAAAAAAAATGCAATTAATATAGCACACTTTTCCTCATGACCCACCCTGTAACTAGCAAGGAGATAAAAAACTTTCCATTGATGACAAAAATTTAGTCAATTCAGTAATTTAAATAGTCTTTTTAGAAGTTTTCAGTCTCTTTTGGATAAAATGCTTAGTCATTCAGTAATCTTCCTGACATCCAAATAATTCTCTTCCTAAGAAGTATTTGGATACACAGGATCAGAAAAGAAACAGATTCTTTGGCCAGAGTGCAAAAAGCACACACCTCTGCCTTCAACATTATGCTATACTCACTTATCTAACACTCCCCCCACCTAACGGCATTCCAGGAGAGGGGGAAATCGGGACACCTATGTTGGCCAAGCTCACCCTGTTCCCTCCTTCTCTGTCTTCAGTTTCCCACCATCCAAAATTGCCAGAAAATAGTGGCCTTTTCTTAACCACTTTCTCCATCCAACACACCACACCTTCCTCCCTCACTCCTGTTAACCCTTTACCATATTTTCTATGAGTGTTGTGGAGAACATTGACATCTGAGCCCTCTGAGTTCGGTGTCAGACCTTCTCCTTCCTTTTGCATTCTGACTAAAACTAATACAAAGTTTTTCCCGAGCTCATGGATACTTCAAAGTATTTGGAAGAAGATTATATAATTCAAAAGGCAAAAAGGAAAATCACGTTAATAATTTTCTAATCTTTACCCCATTAAGCTGATTTTTATCTTGCTAACCATTGTGGCCTCCTGATAGTAGTATACCAAAAAAAAAAAAAAAAGATTCTCCAGATGAAAAAGGGATGGAACAAAAGGATAAAGAGACTCAAAATTCATTCTGCTAGAAGAGTATTCTTGGCTTATACAAAAATATTTGCCCATTAATTTTTACAAATTTTACTCCCTTGGGCAGTTACTTGCTAAAAATATCTTTAGATATGGAAAATGAAGAAGGGAGGCCTTAGAAAACCAAAAGTTTAATGAAAAGCTTTTTTGCTGGATTTTTTCCCCATATTTTGTATATTGTCTGTTAAATAACAAGATAGAATTCTGTGTTGTTTTCAAAAAGACTTGTCTGATGCTTAAAGTTCCTTATAAATTTAAAATTAATTTTGTTGATTTTCATTTCTACATTTTAATTTGGTATTTTAGAATCAAAGACTGTTCTCAGTGATCTCTGGAACAGTTTACAATAATTTAATTCATATGTACAGCCAGGTATAGCTTCTTTTTTAATTCCTGTAAGAAACTGCGGATTTTTACTGATTATTACTGAAGCTGTTAAAATCATCCATGAATTTTTCCTATTTAAAGTCTTTTCCTGTATGCATTCTCACTTACTATGGTAATTTACAATATATTTTCAATGATTCAGAATATGAATAATCTTTCTGTTTATGCATAAAGAAGTATTTCTCCCGTGAAGTCTCCAAAATGTTTGATTCTGCAGATCATATACTAATTTTAATCTTTTCTCTATAAATTTAGAACTCATATCTTTAAAGATGCCCGGGGAATTTAGTCACTATGTGGGGGAAAAAAATGTTCTAAAGAGTTAACATCTTTATTGACTTAAGGCAGTCATAACTCCAAGAATATAAATATGAAATTCTTAGTTCCATTTTGTAATCAGCACTGTTGGAAATTAAGAATAAATGCTGCCAGTTCAAAACCATTGTGGAAACAAGTTGGTCATGTGGAAAATAAATGTAGGCATCTATGAACATAGCCATGCATGTGGTGTATTAGAGATGAACTATTAATCAGTGTCTAGGTTTATAGAATATTGTATTTCTCTTCCTGCTACTGAATGAAGCCACTAAAATAGCTGATTATGTTTATATTCCAAAAGAAGACATTTATAGATAATAATAGTTTTGTTCATGAAGTGACTCCTGTCTGTCTGTATGTGTTGTCTTTTGCAGCAAAGTCATTCTTGGGTCTATGCTACTTAGCATGACATTACAGAGTGAGCCTCCCATAGAAATGATAGCTCCGGGAATCTGGGATACAAGTCAGCCATCCCCAGTGACCCTACAGGTAAGTGCTAGGCTGTGAGATTAAAGTACACATAGCAAATATTGGTTGATAAGTAGCTTGTTGTCAATTAAAGAAACAATTTTCTTCTAGGATCACACATTTTAATCGTCCTCTCTTCCTCTAGCCACTGGGATTTATAAAATCTTCACAGCTTTTATTTTGCATTCAGTATTCTCAAAGTACTTTTATTCCAGCTTACATAATAGTGATTTCAAACTATTCCTCATCCAATACAATCATGAAGGAAAGGGATGGATGAAGTGCTGCCATCAATATACTCATTATGTGCATTCATTTTTTTCATTGTCTAAAAGCAGTCATTGGTATATATTATTAAGTTGGTACCTTACTCACACCTGCTTCTGCATTGTGTCATGTTCCTTAAAATCTCTTCTGTCGTACATTTCCTAAATTACTAGCAATTAGCTGAGTAGTGGAAGAGAAACTGCAAACAAAATCCATCTATTATACTTTTGTTTTCTCTTAAAGTCTCTCTACTTTCTATGATTTGTGATCATGAATGAAAGATGGCTAATGATTCCAGGCTTTGGTTCCTACTGTTGAGAGCTTCTTATTTGTTCATGATTATAAGTTATTATACTGGTCAGATACCTGAATGGCCACTCCCATTCATGGAAATGCAGGGAATATGGACTTGCCAGCTCTATAGAGAAAACTTAGAATTGCTGGCCAGCACTCTCTGGAAAATGATTTCTCAACCTTGGCAGTATGGACATTTTGGACCAGATAATTCTTTGTTGTGGGGGCTGTTCTGTGCATTGTAGGATATATAGCAGCATCTTTGGATTCTACCCACTAGATGCCAGTAGCACCTCCCTAGTTCTGACAATCAAATATGCCTCCAGGTATTATCAAATATTGGGAGCAGGTGCTGGGATAAAATTGCCCTCAGGAAAGGAACGCTGCTCTAGAGGAAGCTAATAGAGTCTCTAGGCTCTTAAGTTTCCAGGTTTGGGGTGAAGAATATGAGAGACAAAGTTTAGCAAGATGAACAACAAGATGTTGAAAACAGAAGACGAAAATAATACTAAGAAAATAATGTGCCTTCTGATCTGAAGGAGGGAGGAAGTCCCCACAAGATGGTAGCCAAAGATCTACTTCTAATCTGAAGACACAAAGATAAAAAAGAGTAGTTGTTGAGGTGTGATCTTGGCACAATCACAGACACTCAACGTGATGGCGTACTGATCAGCAAATGTTCAGTTGTAACAAGACAACTACCTTTATTTTAGAGAATGAATGTATTTTTTTCTCAGACTATTTCTTGCCAGATATAAACCACCTCAGCTTAACAAAAGAAATCTTCCAAGTGATCATTGCCAAAACTTTGTCAATATAAATTCATGATTATCAGGATCTTTATTAGTGGCAGTGATGTGTGTGGGAGAAGTAAGAGGGACTATCAGATGAGACTCTCCTTGATTCTTCTCAGATGAGGGGGAAAGCTGCTTTAGGAACACAGATGCTGGTAAGTGGGATCCGAAGAAAAGTTTCAAATATTTAACAGCAGCATAGATTTCCAAGTAGACATCTGGAGCCATATCTGAATTTATCTTACAGAAGCCGGCAGAGGTCGGGGGGTGGAGAGGACATGTACATATTCAAGAGTATGCGAAAAAGTTAGATCATTTTATTTTTACAAAATATAATTTCAAATGATATAGACATAAAGGAAAACGTCTCTGGATATTTTTATTTGGTGATGAAATATACAAAATACAATGAGTTAGTAAAGTATTAAAGTTAAAACCCTTAATAACCAGTATCATTCTAATTATATACAGCTAAATTTAGAGCAGAATTTTTTAACCTAAATATTATGAGATAGTGAGACAATTAGAATTGAGTTCTGCAACCAGCGTTTGAGTTAAGGAGTTAGTATGAGTCTCAGAGAATAAGACATTAGATCTAGAGTTAGGAAATCTGGATTTTAGTCTTAGCTCTTTAACAAAAAACTTCCTGACTGTGAACAAGTCACCTAATCTTTGATTTTCTCCTCCAAGCAATGAAAATATTATACTATGCCTGTCCAAGTGGTTTCAGCTCTGTGCTTTTAGATTATCTATTTATTTTGAAATAAGTAGACCTATATTCTGGTCCTGTGTATAAATGTGAACTACAGAGCCAATGCAAAACTATTCCATTGCTTATTTACTTGCAAAACAGGTCTTTACCAGAGAAGATTTCACTCATGTCTACAAAATGGCTCAATGACTTTTATGAAGTAGAGACTGACATAAACTTTTTTTTCCGTGTGAATACATAAAAAAATATAATTACCATCTATAATTTTGATCATTTAATAATAGAGATATATTTTCATTCCAAAATGTAGAAAGGCTATAATTTCAACATTAAGTAAAAACATAACATATTGAACTTTATGAAAAGTCCATTTATTATTATTTTTCTCACTTTTCCTCAGACATTACAGATTACTAATTTATGCCGATTTTATAAATAATTGAAGATTTGCTAAATACTATGTATATTTAAATACCATGTCTAAACCCTAATAATTTTTTAAACTTATTTTTAAATAATACATAGCACATGAAATATAGGATTTTTTCATTTTCTACAAATCTAACATGGACATTATTAAATTAATAATGCACTTTTGAGTCATTCAGTACATGGCAAACCATTTCTTTATTTCAGATTGACTTTCCAGCTACTGAGTGGGAGTATATGAAACTTGATTCTGAAGAAAATTTAAGCAATCTTGAAGAACCACCGAAAGAGTGTTTAAAACATATTGCCAAACTTTCACAGAAACAGTCTCCCTTACTGTGAGTGACCCAGGTCTTGTGAGGGAACGTTGCCTGCTATTCATGATACCATCAATCATATTGGGAGTATTCATAACTTTAAAGAGTAAACTTTCCCTCTCACATAACTCTTTTCATTTCCTAAAGTCATACCTGTGGAATAATTAATTAATGTTTAGGAGCTAAATTAGTAATTTTGTATGTTTCTTTTTTAAAAAATTAAATTTATTAGGGTGAAATTGGTTAGTAAAATTATATAGGTTTCAAGTGTACAATTCAATAACGTGTCACATGTATATGGCATTGCATGTTCCTACCCAAAGTCAAATCTCCTCCTGTCACCATATTTTTGACTCCTTTTACTTTTATCTACCTCCCCTCTCCCCATTTTCCCTCTGGTAACCACTAAATTGTTGTCTGTATCTATGAGTTTTTGTTTGTCTTGTTCGTTTGTTGCTTTCAGTTTTATATCCCACATATGAGTGAAATCATATGGTCCTCAGCTTTTTCTGTCTGACTTATTTCACTTAGCATGATAATCTCAAGATCCATCCATGTTGTCACAAATGGTAGTATTACATCTTTTCTTATAGCTGAGTAATATTCCATTGTATGTATGTACCACATCTTCTTTATCCAATCATCTATCGAGGGCACTTTGGTTGTTTCCATGTCTTGGTCACTGTGAATAATGCTGCAATGTGTTTTGTTTTGTTTTGTTTTAGTTTCTTTTCCTGAAGTATTAAACAATTTTAACTTTAATCAGAGGAAAATAAAAAGATTAGAAATCATTCAGTTCAAATAACAAAGCAGAGTGATTAGATATATATCATCATTTAACAGGGATAAACCATTTCTTAACCATCCTTTGAGTAGATATAAAGTTGTTTTAGTAAACAGAAAAAAGGAAAATTTAATTATCTAGCAAATTTTAAAAGTACAGAAATAAATCATGTTTTAATAGCATGATATTAGTGACTAAAGAGTGCTTTACTTTGTCCAGCAGTAATTCTTTGAATAAAACCAAAACCCCAGGAAGAACTATAAGAGAATTAGTGGTGTTTGTACTCACTTCTTGGCAATATCTAAGCCACAGCTGACTGTGCTCATTAATAACATGCCAAAAGCATAAAGCTAAGAAAAGAACTCTTTATAAAAATACTGTAATAAAATTTGTAACATGATAAGACATTTTATTCCAAGAATGAGAAATCATTTAAAAGTTTTGAACAAGAGAGTCTTGGGATCTGAATAATTTTTTTAAGTGATCCCTTTGATCACAAGTTGAAGAATGTATTGGAAAGGAAGAGTGGAAGCAAGCAGTACAGCAAGGAAGTTAGTGTAATATTTAAGGCAAGTGGTCCTGGTGGCAAGAACTAAGGTGATGGTAGTGGACATTGGAAGAAATGGCTAGATTTGAGAGGCATATTTTGGCAGTTGAGAAGACATGACTTGATGGTTAATAATAACTAGGGACTCAGTTAAGTCAATGGAGGATCCAAGGTTTGAATTGATCAAAGCAGGTGTTGAGTCAATTTCTGATGGAAGAATAAGTTTGGGTTATCTAAAAGAGAGATTGTGAGTAGGATCAAGAGTTCTGTTTTGGGTAATCTTATTATTGCCCTGCTCTCTAATTTCAACTTGTATTGCTCTTTTCCTCATTCACTTCAAGCCAGTGATATCAGTCTCCTTCATATATTTCAAATGTGCTAGTCCCTCTCTCATATCAAGAGCTTTTTATTTGGTGTTCACCTCCACCCGAAATACTCCTTCCTCAGTTCTTCACATGACTGAATTGTCTCATCCTGTACGTTTTTACTTAAATGTGATCTTCTCAAAGATATACTGATTAACTCAACCACATGGATAATTTTCATAATATTATACTGAATGAAATAAGCCAAATATTAATATAGAGTGCAAGAAATCATACCAGTGTTTGCCTCTGGTGGCATGAGAAAACTGTTTTATATCTTGATAAGATTGTGGTTTTTATCCAATATATATGAATTTGTCAAAATATTTAAACCGAATCTGTGCGTTTTCTTTTATGTAAATTATGCTTCAATAAAATAAGTTAATGGGGGAAAAAAACATCATTCAGTATTGAAGGAAAAGAATTTAATCAGAACAAAATAGTTTGTTTTAGTAATTTAGCAAAATTTTGTTTTGGAATTTTTTTCTTCTGTGGATTTTCTGGTGAAGAAGGTAGTGACAAACAGGAAAGGAGCCCAGACATACCTTTGAAATGATCTATAACCCAATTGTTTCATTTTACAGATGAAGATGGCTTTAAAAGAAATTGTAGAGTATCATTGATTTTTAAAATTTTTAATATTTCTCATTGCCATTGTTGGGAGTTTTAGCTAATTTGAGCTGAATAGCAAAGTATCAGTTCAGAGAAGATAGTGTTCAAGAGCTGTCATTGTCCTGTGAAAAATGCTGTTCTTTAGTTGAACTGTGGTTCTGAATACCTCTGCAGGATTGTGAGCAAAACATGATAAACTGTCAGTAAGTCAATAGCTTTAGTCATAGATTTAGATCTTCTGTCCATAAACTTGGACTTTTAATGCATTTTAAATCCAAATTTCCAATGAACTCTGAGAATTCAAAG
>NW_011888997.1:1620907-1623178 GCF_000151845.1 Pteropus vampyrus | reverse complement strand
ACCCGAAATACTCCTTCCTCAGTTCTTCACATGACTGAATTGTCTCATCCTGTACGTTTTTACTTAAATGTGATCTTCTCAAAGATATACTGATTAACTCAACCACATGGATAATTTTCATAATATTATACTGAATGAAATAAGCCAAATATTAATATAGAGTGCAAGAAATCATACCAGTGTTTGCCTCTGGTGGCATGAGAAAACTGTTTTATATCTTGATAAGATTGTGGTTTTTATCCAATATATATGAATTTGTCAAAATATTTAAACCGAATCTGTGCGTTTTCTTTTATGTAAATTATGCTTCAATAAAATAAGTTAATGGGGGAAAAAAACATTATTCAGTATTGAAGGAAAAGAATTTAATCAGAACAAAATAGTTTGTTTTAGTAATTTAGCAAAATTTTGTTTTGGAATTTTTTTCTTCTGTGGATTTTCTGGTGAAGAAGGTAGTGACAAACAGGAAAGGAGCCCAGACATACCTTTGAAATGATCTATAACCCAATTGTTTCATCTTGCAGATGAAGATGGCTTTAAAAGAAATTGTAGAGTATCATTGATTTTTAAAATTTTTAATATTTCTCATTGCCATTGTTGGGAGTTTTAGCTAATTTGAGCTGAATAGCAAAGTATCAGTTCAGAGAAGATAGTGTTCAAGAGCTGTCATTGTCCTGTGAAAAATGCTGTTCTTTAGTTGAACTGTGGTTCTGAATACCTCTGCAGGATTGTGAGCAAAACATGATAAACTGTCAGTAAGTCAATAGCTTTAGTCATAGATTTAGATCTTCTGTCCATAAACTTGGACTTTTAATGCATTTTAAATCCAAATTTCCAATGAACTCTGAGAATTCAAAGGCAGAATCCAGGGATGAACTAAGATCTTTGTTTTTGAGATTTAGAGTAAAGAATTTTCTGAACTCTGATGAAACTTGAAGTGAGGGAATTTATCTTTACAATACACCATTTCTTTTGCAGGCCCACTTGGGTCTAAGTTAATTTGTAAAGAAAGTAAGAGAGTAAATGGTTGCTTACCTCCTTCTAAGTAGTATATGTTGCAGGATTCAGATAAATTTGGTTTGCCCTAAAGGAGACAGAGCTTTTGCCAACCAAAATGACATTTTTTAAAAAAGTAACAAGTTTAACAGGGAGGAAAAATAAATGTGAGCTATCTGAAGGAAACTTTTCTGTTTTCTTTTTTAATTTTTAATTTTTAAATTTTTTTTCTATAAAATAATAAAGTTAGGGGAAAATAAGCTGATGAAATAACCTATCAAACTGTTCTAAGAAGATAAAGGACTTTTTAAAAAATAAACTAAAATAAAATTTAAAAACTAGGATAAGATTTTACATTGTGTGTTCACAGCAACATTTGTTAGTGTAGAAAACTCCAATAAATTACAGTTTCCAATCTGGTCTTGCAGACTCACTGAGGAAAAGAGAAGATACTTATGGTTTTATCGTTTCTACTGCAATAATGAAAACTGCTCCCTTCCTTTGGTGCTGGGTAGTGCCCCTGGATGGGATGAAAAAACTGTTTCAGAAATACATATCATTTTGAGAAGATGGAAATTTTCTCACCCTTTGGAGGCACTTGGACTTTTAACTTCCAGGTAAGAATTACATAACAAGCATGATATTACTGATGACAAAAATTTGTTTGAAGAGAAGAAATATGGAACTATATGATTAATTTAGTAGAATGTCTATTTGTTTCCAGTTTCAATAACTATTGATATTAAATTTAGGTAAATGTAAACTAGAAATATAAACTTTAAACAAATGTAAGCTAGAATTGTGTCTGCCATACTAAACTTGAAGTTTAGTATGGCAGACACAATATATATTACTATATTGATAGTTATAGTTTCTTAAATGAAAAGAGTCTATTGCTTTTAAAGAAATAACAAAAGAACATGAAATATGGAAAAATAAAATTCTCTACTTCTCTCAAAAGAAAAAAATTCCTTAAAAATTGAACCATATCTTTTAGTATTGAAATATGCAAAGTGTGGTAAAATACCTTGCTTATAGTAGGTATACAATTAATATGTCAATGATAATTATAAGAATAAAAGGGAGAAAAAACTACCCCTTATATATTTTCTAGATGTTTCCTCAGGAAAATGCATGGGTATGAGAGATTAAGGGTGGGGTAATGATGTTTTCTAGTTACAGAAAAGCATAAGGGAACAAGTGTGGTAGCTGGCTCTGGTTTGGAGAAGCAGCTCTTCCTTGGCTTCTATTTTATATTCAAAGCCAAGAAAAGAG
>NW_011888997.1:1581417-1619742 GCF_000151845.1 Pteropus vampyrus | reverse complement strand
TTTTTTGTAAGGCTTCTTCTGTAGATCCTAGAATTGACCACTTCTACCTAGTACAGTGCTCTATCACATTATAAATTACATTTTGTTGCAATGTGTTTACATATAACATGTGAAACATGCAATTTAGCCCACATTAGACTGAGAGCTACTGAAGGCAAAATAGATCATCTTAGTATTTCTATTTCCCAAGGGCTTAATAATACTTGGGACATAGTAATTATTTAGTATTGAATGAATCACTTTAACATTTAAATTATGTTATCTGAGGAAATCATCTATAATCTTTATGACCTCCATGGCCTTGTACAGTTGAATGAATTAATAAGAGAATAATATGATAAGAAAATCAATTACAATTGATTGGTTTCATTGAGATCAATCACAGTTCATGCTTGTGTTTCAAGACCATTCTGGCAAAGACAGGTTCTTATTTCTATTTAACCTCTTTTCTTGATTTAGATATATAAGAAAAGCCAAAATCTGCAAATATTTTTTACTAAATTCTAATTATTTTTTGTTCAAGTAAGACTTAAAATATTAACCTAATTATTATTTTGTCATTCCTGAACTGATTATTTAATAGAAAGTTTGTTCAAATGTGAGGTTAATAATTCATACATTAAGAGAAAAATTTGGCAAACCATATATCTAATAAGGGACTTGTATCAGAATATATAAATACACTTACAACTCAATGACAAAAAGATAAATAACCCATTTTTTAAATGGTCAAAGGATCTGAATAGACATTTCCTCAAAGAAAATAGTCAAATGTTCAATAAGCATATTAAAAGATGCTTGATATCATTAACCACTAGGGGAATGCAAATGAAAACCACGATGAGATACCACTTCATATTCAATAGGATGGCTGTAGTCAAAGAGACAAATAATAATAAGTGTTGACAAGAATGTAAAATGGAAATGTAAAATGGTGCAGCCACTTTGGGAAACAACTTGTCATTTCCTTAAACATTAAACACTGAGTTACCATAATCACTCAACAATTCCACACTTAGGTATATACCCAAGATAAATGAAAGGTATTTCCATTCAAACGCTCATACATTAATTTTCATAGCAGCATTATTCATGTAGCCAAAAAGTAGAAACAACCCAAATGGCCATCAATTAATGAACGGATAAATAAAATGTGGTCTATCCACCCACTGTAATATTATTCAATAATAAAAGAATTGAATACTAATACATGTTACAACACAAATGAACTTTGAAAATATGCTAAGTGAAAGAAGCCATTCACAAAAGACCATATATTGTATGATTCCATTTATAAGAAATGTCCTGAATAGGCAAATCTATAGAGACAGAAAGATTAGTGGTTGCCTAAGGCTAGGGATGGTTGGGAGAAAATGGGAAATGATTGCTAATGGATATGAGGTTTCTTATTGTGGTTATGGTTGCATAACTCTGAGAACATGCTAAAACCCATTGAATTGTACACTTCAAGTGAATTGTATAGCATTTGAATTATATCTCAACGAAGCTATTAAAAAATTTGAAAGATTAATTGTGAAGGTGAAAACTATGAATCTCTATAATATCTCTAAAGTCAATTTTCTTGGGGGACAACTTTCTAAAGTTTCTAAAATATCAACTGGCAGGATTTTTTTTTTTTTTTTGCAATTTATTATTGTTTTCTTAAGATGTACTTTGTCGTATTTAAAAGACATTTAAATGTGTCAACTAATTTTTTTCTGTAAAGTTCATGGCATATTTCATTTAAAAAGTCTTTATCTGAATGAAGCTTGTAATACTGCTCAGTTTTCTTTCTTATAAATTAAGAAGATTCTCTGGATAGACTTCAATATTCTCTGACCCCTGATAATGAAGCATAATTCTTCTTATAGTGAACTCTCTTCCTAAACAGATGTTGAAAATCTATTTAAGTCACTTAATATTTTAAGTATAAAAAGGTAATTTTTACTTAATGCTCTTTAGTACTATCTCATTTTAATATCTACAATAATTCTATGAGACAAATACTGTTATAATTCCAATTTTACCTAAGAGGAAGCTGAGGCTGACAGGGGTTAAGTTGCCCAATGTGACACTAGTAAATAGAAGAGCTAGGGTTCAATCCAGAGAGTTAGAGCTTATGATCTAAACCACTGTGCTTTACAGCCTTCTTACATAGATTCTCTAAGCTATTTACATGTTAAACATGTAAATAAAACTATCCTGAATAGTTTTATTATGGTAAATAGCAGTACTTAACTAATTCACCATGCTTGGATGTTTCTACTTTACTGTGTAATTTCTTTTTTTCTGAATAATCAGACATTTAGAGGTTATAGGGACAAGTTTCAGAGTGCAGTGCCATTTATTAAGTGTCACTCAGGGAACTTAGTAGAAACTTGATTTATTTGCACATTGGACAGTTTCTTATCATTGCACCAAAGAAGGTCACTGAAAAGGTTGGAGTATTTCCATTGTATTCATCCTATGACTCCCCACTCTCAATTTAAGTGAACTATTAAAAAACTTGAGGACAAGCTGTTTCCAGAAATGAACCTTTCAACCTCTCTAAATTCAAAGAGAACAAACAGTATGTGCTTGTTAAGTGAGTTGTCAGAGTGAGTTCTTCAGAGATCTGTATTTTTTCTCTTGTTTTTTTTTCAGTGGTTTAACCTCTTGAGAACTAGTGTGCTCCATTTTTTGCTTGGAGAATTTTTACTATTACTATTTACTTAATCCTGTCTAAAGATGCACCACCTCCTTTGAGTTTATTTTTGGCAAGAAACATGTTGAGATTTAATTTACCTATTGTGGGCCAGAGGGTGTTAATATTTCCACTACCGAATGCCAAGAATATGCTCATACTTCCATTAGAGAAGACGGTACTGTCAGAGTATCAGAGATGAAGGGCTAAGATCTGTGGTTTTTGGCAGATAGTTGATGTTTTCTTGAACTCTGATGCACAGGCACAACTATTCAACTGCTAATAACAAGCAGAAATTACCCAAGGAATTAAAAAGCAGTTCAAGAAAAGTATTCATTTAAAAATAGCAACTCTGAATTGGCACCAGAGGATTACAGGAGAAACTTAAATAAAAATTTGACAAAGTACCAGAACTTGCCATCCCACATGATGTAAAATTATTGTTTTGCTGGAAGAAAAGCAATATTTAACAGGCAGTGCCTTAGCTTCTAAAATCAGTTTCCTTGGGAAAATGTTTCACAAAAATGTTTGCCCAAACCACCGTACTCTTTATTGTGCAGATTAATTTATAAAAAGCTGTTCTTTACTGGCATTGTAAATAGGCAGAATGGAATATGGAAAAGGAAAACAATTACAAATTCCACATTTGACTAAATAATTAAGTGATCAATGATTGTGTATCTTTTCTGTTTCTTTACTGCGCAAAAATGTGTACATGGAAATTGGTATGCAATGAGTTATGGAGACAGAAGGGTAGTCATTGTGACTCTAAAAAAACATAAAAACAGAAGACTTAAGCTAGAGATTACTACACCATATAATCTATACTGCAATCAAAATATCAACTGCTATATGTGCTCAGAGGAGAGGCAAATTCTTTCAAAGAACATAAAGTAAGCTTTAAGAAGGAATTAAATTTTAACTTGAAATAGTCATAGACATTTTCTGAGTGGCGGAGAAAGAAAATGGCATTCTAGGAAGAAAGAGCACAGTTAAGGAGGTTTGGAGAATAGTGAGTGATTTAATATCATAGTAGAAGGGAACTGTACTGGGAGACAAGGCTTAGATTGTTTGGGACCTCATAATGGACCTGTTACTTCAGCCCATGTAATATTGTTAAGAACAAGAGTTATACAATCAGAATTATATTATACAAGGGTAATTCTGGCATCGATGTGAAGGAGGGACTTTAAAAAGAGGAGAATGAGAGCAAGAATGTTTAGATAGATATCAGGTATTGAAACAGTCTATTTGAAAAATGATCTGGGCCTTATCTAAGCATTAGTAAAGATCCACAGAGCAGGTCTGAGAAACATTTCAGAGGAAAGTGAAAAAAAGAGAGATAAGGAAGACTTTGATTTTTCTGATTTGAATAAATAATAGATAATTCCATCATTGACTAAGACAAGAGTTATAGAAGAAACAGCAAATTTGAGTAGTCTAAGATAGAAAGTTCTGTTTTGGACATGTTGCATTTTTAAAAATCTATGGGACACAGGAGAAGATGACCAGTATGCAGTTGTATACACAGACCTGAAGCCTAGTAGAAAAACCAAAACTTGAAAAACAATATACAAGTTATTGTCTTGAATGCAGTAATTGAAGCCACAGAAGCAGAGGTACTGTGTTTATATATGTAGAGGAAATACAGAAAGGGGTAAAAGATGAACCTCTGGAGAGTAGCAATATTTTAAGGTCAGTACAGAGCAAGAAAAGTAGGAAAAGAAACTTTTTAGAAGAGTGACGAAGGAGTTAGAAGAGACTGAAAAGTTTGGTGTTTTAGAATTCATAAAAAAATTCCAAAGTCTTTAGAGAAATAGTAAATAGAGTTAGGTCTAAAAACAGATCAATGGATTTGAAGATAGAATAGTCGCTGATGATATTGGTGAGAGCAGTTTTAATAGTGAAGTTTGATTCTATACTTCAAAGTATTGAGGAGGAAATGGAGAGAAATAAATTGTACCCATTGGGATAGGATTTATAGTAAAGGCAAGACTGCTAAAGTTGGAGGGCATCAGAAAAAGATTTTGAAGTTTGGGGTTTATATGCTTGTTTAAATAAAAAAGCTTCAAGCATGTTTACAAATTATTAAGAAGGATGCAAGAAGGGAAAATCAGAAAACAGAGGGATGGGTGAAATGGCAAAATTAGATGATACCAACAGCCAATAGCCTGAGACAAAAGTGCAAATAAGAATTTTATCCAAGGAAAGAAAGAGTAACTTCTTCCTCTCAGGTTGAAGGGAGGAAAAAAATATGAATACAATTATAGATAAGTATGGATATGGAAGAGAATAATGTGGCAGTTTCAATATTATCCATGAAGGAAGAGTCAAAGTAATATACTAAGAATGAGGAATGTAGAACTGCATAATCTCAAAGAAATATATCTTGCCTCTGTGCACTTTTAAAGTTTCTGAAGTTGCTTACAAATTTTGCAATTGACAAATAAGCTTTGAAATCAAACATATCTGGCTCTGGACTTATTACAGGAATGACCTTGGGCAAATTTCCTTATCTGTAAAATGGGAGTAATAGCATTACGTATCCTATAGGAAAAGGTACATATGAGAGCATTCAATAAATGTTACCAATCATCTTTATCATTATCGTCTTCATCGTAACTATGTTTTTAAGAGAGTTCAGAGTTTTCAGATTCTTTCAATGCCAAATTATAAATACAATAGATTCGTGGGAATGATTTCATTTCTATTAAGCCTAAATACTTAAATTCACTTGTCAAAATGTATATAATAAAAGAGTTAGCATTTTAATAATAAATAGTTTACAATGGAATAATGACTTACAGCTTACAATATATTATATGATTTGACCTATAAGCATCCTCTTTAAATTTATTACCAACATCTACAATTTCCCCTATTTTACTGATCTCTATTTTATAGATGGAGAGACTGAAGCCCAAATAGTCCATTCATCTACTCAACACATATATATTGATCACCTGCTCATGCTAGGCGCTTCCTTACACCCTGAAGCTAGCATATTAAGCAAAACTATATTCTGCCTTCATGGAGTTGCAGTCCCCTGGAGGTGGGGAGAAATAGGCCATTACCAAATTATAAATGTAAAACAACAGGTGTTATGACAGCTCTGAATGAAAGGTACATGGTTCTATAATAATATATAGCAAAGGAACCAAACCTCTTCTTCAAAGTAGGGAAAGTCTTCCCAGAGGAGATTATGTTTGAGTTCAGATCCAAAGATGAGTGAGAATGGATTGGTGAAAGGGAAAAATAAAAGAAGAGTTTTCTGGGAAGAGAAAATCTATGAAAAGATCCTAGGAAAGGAACTGGATTTAAGTAACTGGAAGAGAGCCAGTGCGCCTGAAGTCCAGGGAAGGAGTATATGATGTAAGATGCCTGACGTTAAGATGAAACTAGAAGACCATATCACAGACTTCTAAACAAGACCATATTAAGCAACTTGGTCTTTATTTTAGTAGCAATGAGAAAGCATAAATGATTCTAAATGAGAGAACACGTTTTCATATAAAAATCACTCTGGTTTCTGAGTGAAGTATAGATTTGGTGAGGGAAGCAAAAGAAGATGAGAGAAGGCCAGTTATGAAATTATGAAAGTAGTTCAGGTGTCAGAGAATGGCAGCCAGCCTTACAAAATGGTAATGGTAATGATATGAAATGAGCAGAATCAGAATACTTAGGATAAAAGTGACAGACTTGAAGGGCGAGGGGCAGTGAAAAAGAAGGGTTTCAAGAATTACTTCTAAGTTTCTGCCTTATGTAAGTAGGTACATAATGGAAACATTCACTAAGGTAGAATACACTGAGTGACTGACAGATTACAGAGGAACCCTGTAGTTCAGGCTGGGGTATGTTGGCTTTGAGGTGTTCTTGAGAAGGCTGAATTTACAGATCTGGCAGTGGTTCAAGGGAGAAAAACACACCAGAGACCTCAGTCTGGAAGTCAATATATATATGTATATGTAGATATACATATATACATATACATGTGGGTTTTTTTCCTATTTTCTATGGTCTCTAGAAACCCTCAAGTCAGATGTTATGCTTCTTGGACTAGCCTGTATATATATGTACACACACACACGCACACATATGTGCTTAGAAACAAAAAGCATAAGATACGAAGAGCCTTCATATTTAGACTAAAAATCCCCTATTCTTTTTCAGCACATTATGCTGCTTTTTCATGTAATGTTTAATGCAGCAAAACATAAAATCTCTATCTACATGTTTCTTTCAATATGCCACTTGCTTTATGTATTTCTTTCTTAAACTTGTCTATAAGTAAAATCGAAGAATAATCATATAAGAGGAATAAAATCAATACTACTCCCTAATTAATACTGACTACATAGTTAATTCCCAATTTCTATATGCAAGTCTGTAAACTATCAGAAAATATCTCTGGACAGTTTCTATGTCTCCTTGAGTCTGATTCATTCTTATTCCTTTAGATTCATCACTGAGTCAATTCCCTGGGCCAATTTGGCAAATTATACTGATCACTCTGATGTGTCTCTATCAAACCACTTAGAATACAGTAAAATAAATAATAATACACTCCAGCTAGTCTTGTGGATTTTAAGCATACAGGAAAATATCTAGTTAGAAGATCAAAAGGCCTTGTGTAGAAAGCCTATTGGCTAGTATTCTGAATATTTGGATTCTAATTTTCGTGCCACCAACAAATGGCCTTGGGCAAACTGAGTTTCAGTTTCTTCATTTGTATAATTAGATTGAGCCAGATCTCCAGATTTCCTTGAGTTCTAATATTCTGTAATCATGTGAAAATCCTTGAAGGAACATGAATTATTCAGTAGACAGAGGTTTACAAGTATCCTAAAAAAAACTCTTATTCATCACTTTTTCTAGAAAAAAATTGTGTCACAAGAGATCATTTTTAGTACTAGAAAAATAGCAAAGATATTCATATTGACATTTTTCTTCCAAGCCGATGCAGAGTGTATCATCAGACTCAAGGCCTGTTGGAGAAATAGTTCTGCACTTCTGGTAGTTTTCTAATTTTAACCTGACATTGGGGCTTTTAACTGTGAATAGCCAAATGGCAGTCTGCATGAATTCTTACTATGTATTCTGAAGTCTGACATTTCTGTTACACTTATATTTAATCCCAGATTGCTTTGCTTTTCAGTTTACTCAAAGTTGCTTTTTTTTAAAGGTCAATACTTGTTACATTGCATTTGGCTTCCACCCATCATCTCAAAAGTTATTTGAGTAAGATATTGACCCTATATCATTTTTCAAACTAGAAAAAAGAATTAAAAAAGAAAAAAAAACTGTGATATGGGGGAAAAATAAGAAAAGATTACAAATTACAAAATAACAAGTCAAATGGAAGAAGTTGAGAGATATATTTTTCTGTTGAAATTTCACTTCACTTCACAACTCCAATGGCCCTGTTGAAGCTTGCCTGAGTTCTTTCGATATTTCTATTGCCCTCTGAAATGAGAGGAATTGTAAATGTTTAAAGGAAGAGAAGGGGAATGACAATTCCCAAATCTGAATGCCAGATGACTTGAAAGCCAATTTGTCGCTCAGAGAAGATATAGATTGATGTACTACTATCTTAGTAATAGGTCACAGATGCTTATTCCTTAATTGATGACCCAACAATTACACATGCCAGAACAATGTTGTAAACCAGAAGGTCTCAAAGTAAAGTCTGCAGTCCCCAATATGCTTGCAGTGGTGTCGCAAAGTCAAAATTATTTCCATAATAATTCTAAGATGTCGTTTGCCTTTTTCACACTCATTCACTCATGAGTATAGAGTGGAGTTTTCCAGAGGCTATATAGTTTGTGATATTGCAGCAGATTTAAAGCAGAAATAGATAGGAGAATCCAGCTGTCTTCTATTAAGCTAGATATTGAAGAGATTGGCAAAAATGTAAAATAATATCACTCTTTTCACTGAGTACTCTTTTCACTGAGTACTCTTTTCACTGAGTACTTTTTTGTTGTTGAAAATACAGATTTTTTTCATAGAAATATATTGTTTATGTTAACATGTAATAAGTTTGTTAATGTAATTTAAAATAAATCTATAACTATTGCTTAAATGTCTTGGCTTTGTTTCTAACATGGTAATTATTAATAGATATAACCTACATAGTAAAAATTTTTTGGAACCTTCCATAATTTTTAAGTATAAAAGGGTCTCCTGAGACCAAAAAGGAGAATCTCTGTTGTACAGCAAACCCTAACCATTTGTCAGTTTCTATCTCCAACTTGAGCCAATGAGTTAAACTAAAAATTTAATACTCTTCCTTTTCTGCCCAGGTAAGTGTTACCATCCCAACTTAATCTTCCATTTGGCCCTAACCTTTGTGTTTACTCTAAATTGTTGACAAAATATAGAGCTGATATCCCACTGAAATTCTTTTGAAAATGTTTATCTTGAAATTGCTTTAATTTTACTTAATTTTTTCAGCTTTTGAGTTTTTTAGTTACATGACTTAGAGTGCTTTTATCAGCTTTTACAATCCTAATCTTCAAGGAATACTTTTTCCTTGTGTCTCAATATTCTCATTAGACAATGGATCTTGTTCAATTTTTAAGTAATTCCTTAATGATCATTGTACAGAGTTATATTAAGTTAGTTTTGATATCATGTCCTTTTACAGATCCCAAAGACTCAATTGTTAGCTCAATTTTCAGGCAACTAAATCCTGAATATATAGAATCACTGCCCACAAAACTCATATAAAACTGAATAGTAAGCCATTCTGATGTTTTCATTTTGACCACGATTCCTTCTTGCACCTCTATTCAGACATGCATAAAAAACTAAACTAGGTAACGTAAAATTTCTTAAATGAACATTTAAAAATAATGAATAACTTTAAAGAACTGATTATTTCACTTGGACTCTTTTTAAGCCTAATTAAAAATCATTTTCATAATAAATAAAAATTTCTTTCACCTTACATAATCTTCTCTCCAACAAGTAATGGAATTTTACTGACTTTGTATTATTTTAATTTATCAAACCAGATAAATCTCCATTTATTACACTGTAAATAATCTACTATCTGATTGACTATAAGGAAATTTTTTTATAAATGTAAATAAGTGAAGACCTAGTTAATATCAGCCTTATGAATCTTCTAACAATACTTTTTTTTCTTCTTCAGACTTAAGGTACAATGCCCAGGCCTAGAGTAATTACAGTAACAAGGTTAGGTGAATCACAAAGACTGGCTCCTGATTTATAGGCAGGAATTATATGTATTTTTCAAGTAAATCGGGTCATTGGAAAGTACAATTACCTGGCTTATGGAAAATTCAATATAGGTTGCAGTGCCTCCATTACATATGACATTTCAGTCTGTAAATATCACATTGCAGTCAGAGAACTAATATGGGGAGCCCTCACCTCATTGAGGAACAAGTTACTGAGCATGAAATGCCAACAGCTATATCCCAAAAGAATGTTTAAATAGATTCAGACAACATCACAGGGAAGAGATGTCAGGATTTGTGGAACATATTTGTCCACTGATCTATGGCTGAGTTCAGGGCCCTGAAAAGGTATTAAGCATAAGTTCTCCAGAGGCAGAGATCCCTATTTGAGCCTAGCATGTTAAAAGAATATTCTAAGTCAACTTAAAAATGTGATTCTTATTCTTTTACACAACTATGTGCTCTCTTAAAAGGACATATGCTTTGGAGCTTTTTATTTAGTGGTAATAAATTTCTAATTAATATATTTTCATAATTAGTCGAATGGCATTTTTTAATTATCTTTTGGTAGTGAATAAACTTTCATAAAAAGTTTGAAAACTTTAAAAACTAAGGTTAAAAAAGGAAACTATAGTCAACTATGAAACTTCTATTCAGATATTTGGTATTAATATTTTGATCTTTCACATTTTATTTTAAAGCCTGTGAAGAAATATACACATATTTTAATGGTGTTATACTGCATAAATTTTTCATAATGTTTTTATATCATTAAATATTCATTTAACATTTTTAATGATTGCATATGTTCTGTCACATGGTCATTGCATAATTAACTTTTTATTTTTAGACATTTCTATCATTGCCAGTTTTACTTACATACATATATCCTCACACACATCTTGATTATTTTCTTAGGATAAATTCCCGAAAGCCAAATTGTTATACAAAGAATAAACACATTTTAAAGATTTTTTAAATTCATGTTGCTATATATTGCTAGCAATGTATGAAAAAGCCCATTTCCCAGGAACTCCACCACTGCCAGCATCTCTTTTAATGTGTCCAACTCTTCCTAAAATAGTCAAATCCAAGTTATATTTAGATGTGCTTTAATGTTGTTAGGCCTTAGTCACATCTCAGGATGTCATGTGCTTAGTTTCTTAGCAATTTCTCTTCCAATTTCTTTCTGAACTTCAAGCGACAGTAGTGAATAAAAGAGGCATCCCTTTTTATTAGGGTGCAAAAACATTCTTTCCAGCGTTTGCACGTATTAAAACAAATAGATCATTACTCTTTTGAATTCTACTATACAGATATTAAGAGTTTTTTTTGTTTTCCTGTTCCTGAAGGAGTCTGAAAAAAATACATTCTTCTTTTCCATTGCCTTCAGATTTGTTTTTCTCTTACCATTTTCACTGAGGGGAAAAAAATCTGAAATTTACATGAGTGGTATTTATGGAATTAAACCTATGCTACCTATGTAAATTATCTCAGAGCACAGCAAAAAAAATTTAATGGGCTTCATAACATGATTTCTTTATTATTATCATCATAGTCAATGCATTTTTATTAATCATATAACATGTATGGGGCATGGTACTAAATCTCAGGAATTAAAAAAAGAAGATGGAATGGTCTTTATCTTCAGTTGATTTAGTCATTAGTAGTAGAGGAAAAATGACACATATATAAAAAGATAAATCCTAATGCACAGTAACAAATCCTAATTGACCGGAAGAGTCAATGCCTTTGGAGTTCAGAGAGTGATTACTAAAAATTGGGATAGCTACCTTAAGAGTATTTGTTCCCCATTTTGAAGGAGGACTAGAACTTTAAGACAGAGGAGGGTGTTCCAAGTGGAGGTTACAGTGCTCACAAAGGTGAGAATGCACATGGCATTTTCAGAGTGATAAAATACCAAATGAGCCAGAGCATTTTATTCAGTATTACAGTAGTAGAAAAATCTGAAGTGTTCAGCTGACCTGGAAGATCCAGGTAGGCCTAAAAGAGGTCCATTGGAAATAGAAAACCATTCGATGTTTTATGAGAAATGAACTTACAAATAATTTAGGAAATTTTATAAGGTACTACCATGAAAAATGTTTGTACCAGCATGAGATATATATGACCTGGACTAGACAGTTGCAGAAGAAATTGAAAACAGGCATGATGCTAGAGCCATTAGAATAGAAATGTCAACAGAATTTGGCAACTAATTCATTATAAGGATAAGAGACTATTAGAAGTTCTAAGAACTTTTATTGAACTGTGCTTGCACTAAGGACTCATAAATGAATGAGCCTGCCCTCAACCGTGTACAAAGTAGAGTCCCATAGAGAAGGATGTGATAAACTCTACAAGGACTACTAAGTGGCTAGAACATCTTCATGGGTATATTGATGCTTGAGCTTTGACTTAAGGATGAACAGAATTTTCCAGATGGGAGAGGGGGAACTGTAATGACAAGGATAAAAGAGGGGGAAGATATAACTCAAAATTTTAGACCTACCTGATTGCAGAAAGATGATAACACAGACTACAAAATAAAAGTCAGGCAGTAGAGATGTTTTAGGTGGAAATAGAATTCAATTTGGACATTCTTCAACAAATATGTAAAATGTGCCCACCGATCTGGAGGCACTGGGTACATAACAATGAACAAAACAGGCAAAAATTTTCTGCTTTAATGGAATTTACATTTTAGTATTTGGAAATAAATACATAATTAATGTTATAGTATTCGCCAAAGAGTTTTGTTTTATTGTGATGTTTGTTTTCTATTTTTCTTTCTTTGTTGTCATTCATAACAATAAGACAAAATAGGTACACAAGAAAGCATAGGTGTCCAGTATCTGACTTAAGTCATCACTTAGGTAACAAAATGTGCCAAGTAACTATTCTCTTAAAGACTTCAGACTGTCCTCAAACTGACCTTGATGTCTGCAAGCTTCAGACAAATGGTTTAGTAATTGAGAGCAATAAATTAGAGTTGATCACATTTAGTTAAGAGAAAAAAAAGTCAGTGTGCTAAAGCAAGCTGACCTTCTAGTTTTGCATTTTTATTGCACCTTTTCTGCTTTCCATCTGTTTGATGCAGTGCTAGATCTTCCAACCTTCGTGGTACTTCATGAGATGTGTCTGGACTATAGTTCTTACTAGATATCATTACCAGAGTGTTCAAAAAGAGAAAATTATTGGAAAAGTATTTGCAGATCAGAAATAAGAGTTTGAGTGACTGCCCTTGGAAGTGAAATTCTTGTTGCAATTAAAATGTTCAGTTTAAATGAAGAAAAAAATATGTAACCTGTTTAAGCATTACATTTCAAACTGCCATCAGGTAGAGTTGAGAGATATTAATACCATTTTTTCCTTTACACTGTAGCTGCATAGTATTCATTTCACTCTTCAGTAACCTGATATGCTGAAAAGAGACTGAATATTAAAGACTTTAAAGCTTTCTGACCTCCATACGATTGGGAGCCAGTTTTCAGAACTCACCTGACTGCAAGAAAAGCATTCAGTTAGTTCCCATAAAAAATAATTTTGGAGTTTTGTTTATTTGTTTATTCATTTCTCTGTTTTTCAGAGTTGCTGTAAGCAGTCCTTCAAGTTTTAAATTATACATATTAATTTTTAATGAAAATTTATTTATTTAAAATTAGCTGTTCTAACCAGAGCCCTAGTTATATATTTAATCATATCAAAGCAATATATCAAAATCATATCAAAACAGTATGGTGCCAAAAGTTATCTCTAGGCACTTCCAGGAGTTTGGACATAAATGAATCTAATTCTTCTGATGGAGCAAGATGATGTCAACCTGAGATGCCCATAAACTGCCTTTGGAATAGGGTTTCAAATGCTAAATACCTCCATAAATTTAGTTCAGTAACAAACATTTATTGTGTCTAATGGGTGCTAAATCTTAACAACAGGCATATGCAATCCAAAAATGAATAAGGCACAGTTTTTCTCAAGAATTTATACTCTAGTAAAATATAGCCTAGTAAAAAATTAAATCATTTTTGTTTATTTATTATAAGATACTTTAGATTTCTGATTTTCATTATGATCTGGCCAAAACTCATTTAAACATATTCTATCCCAAAGTTAATCATATAAATCATCAGGCCTCCATTTGGTGAAAATTTACTTCATAAATGCATGGCTAAATTATAAGCAAAAATTTTCATACTATTTTAGAAAAATATGTGAGATATTCTATAATTTACATTTTATAGACAAGAAAGCTGGCAGAGATCTGACTTAAACCCATTTCAAAAACCTAGTTAAAAGGACTTTCAACTGCAATCTACATGAGAATATAGAATATGGAAACACAATTATTATTTGGTGCCAGTGATCATCTTAATTAATTGTAGGATTATTATTTTATTTTATGCACTGAGGTTAGAACTCATTCTCTGTTATCTTGACATTTATCATGCATTATGTCATATCATTATCAATTTAATAGATATATCTACTTCATATTAGTTTTCCAGATCAAGAGATTCGTAAAGTGGCAGTTCAACAATTAGACAACCTCCTGAATGATGAACTACTGGAATATCTCCCACAGCTGGTTCAGGTAAGAACAGCAGAGTTGCTAAAGGATTCCAGGATTTTAGCTAATAATTCTCTTTAGAAAGTTCCCAGTGAATCAACAATAGATTGCTTAAAGTGATATTGCAATTTGGCCAGCGAAGGGGCTAAATTATAGCTCATATGTCAACACGGGTAATGCAGACATTCTCTAGCCAAAATTGGTACAGTTACAAAAAAAGGTATATAAAAGCCAAAAAGGAAATTTAAAAAAAAACAAAAAAACAAAAAAACTTTACTTATTAATTAGAACTGGGAAAAAAAATAGGAATGCTTGTGATGAAATCTTTTTTACCTGAAAATGTAAAATGATAAAAAAATTAACCAGATAAATGTTATGCAGAAAATAGTCTTTTGTTGGCAACTCCTCATAATTTATGTTTCTTGCCTTTCCCTTAGAGTATTGTAATACCGAATATAAATCTTATAAAAGTAGTTTCATAAGATAGTGCCCAAATTCTTTCACCAGATAATACATTTTAGTGATATCAAATATCACGATGTTGGAGTAATTTTTGAAAACAATATGAATTTATCTAGCAATATGAAGAAAACTGATTTAGTCTGAATATTTTGAAATATAAACAATTAATGTTTTACAAAAAAACATGTAAAGGAATGAAAATCCAAACTACAAATGATATTTCTTTTTGCCAAGTTGACTATATACTGAGTGCTAAATTGGTCTAAAATAATGGCCTTTATGTTTTTTGGCTTTTTAAAAAATTTATTTAACTCAGGTGTTTTCTTGTCTCAAAAGTCAGGTATTAGTTATATGCTATTTTAAATGTCAGGTGCCTCAGTTTTTGAATATCTAAGATAAAAAACTCTGAGACTAATGGGGAAAACCTCTATTGTTAGAGTGGAATGTCATATTATTTTGCAAACAATATGCACTTTTCTGAAGGCTTCCTAGTAAGCTGGTTTTGAAATAGCTGTGCCCTACAGCTACTTATATTAATCCTTATAGCTGTTACTTACCTAGATTTGCCAGGATAGTGTAGTGAAAATAAAGATTAATCCAACCTATAGCAATACTATTCATCTTACAGCTCCTCAGTATGGGCAGCATGGTATATCTAATACAACTCAAAAAAGTAGGCTTCTACAAAAGTTTATAAAGATTAAACACATTTGAAAGCCCCAATCTGAATCAACACACTTGACACTAGGAATATCACTGAGAGTCATACACCTAGAGATCCAGTCTTTTAAGACAAGCTATGCACAGAATTCAACATAGCAAATACACAGAGGTAAAGTTAGGTAAAGTTGCAACTACCCTCTAATTAAAAATAAATACTGTAAAATGTTTTGAGTTGGAAAGAATGCATAATGTGACTATACAATAAATAAAAACTGGGAAGAATTTTTAGAACTTTTGTTGTGGAGTTTTCCCTGAAACTTCCAAGCTCTACCTGATATTAAAACTTTTCAAGACATAAAAAAATCCTGCCCTGTTGATTATTTTCTGGAAGCATGTTATTTTGTTATGTGTGATCTTGTCAGAAGTATGCAGGCTATATTAAAGCAATAAAAAAGGACTCTATGACCATAATAAAAACAGAAGCTATGGTTCATAGCTAGGAATCAATTTTAAGACACAGACCCAGAAGTTACTGCAAGCCAGAGGTCATAACCATGCAGGTAGGTTCTAAGAACAGAGTTGATAATTATGCAATGTGCACCCGAAAAATTGCCTATATCCTAGGTGGTGAGGTAGGATTTAGGGGAAAATTGTATCAGTAGAGAAAGAGATGTAGGGAATTTGGAAGCAAGGAAGGCAATTCAAGATCAATGTGTAATCATTGGGTTCAAGAAGATATAATGGGGAAATCTAAGGATAAAGCTAAAAACAGAAGCATGGAAGTAAATTCTGAGACATTCCTCCTGCTCATATGCTCATAGGATATGTTCACTATGAGGGTATAAACACAACCCATGACGTACTCAGGCCAGTATTAGCAAGTGAAAGAAGGCCATAACTACAGTTTAAGATAACATATATCACAGTCTTCGTACATTCAGACAGCTACAAGAATTTATGCAAATTTTCTGAAATCATCTTTAGCACTGTCACACCTTAGGAATTCATAAACTTTCCCATCCTTGAGGATGGTTATATATTTAGGCATTTCTTTAGGTGTGTATGTGAATGAATGATGTATCCACTTTTTTCTGCTGTGTGTACTGTAGTACAAAGATAGCTTAAACTCTGAGTGTGTGTATGTGAGTGTGTGCACGTAAAACTTAAATGGCTTACTGAACAACTAAGAATAGAAGTTTTCCCTCTCAAGCAGGAATGAGCATTTTTATGACGAGAACCTGGTTTTTATTTTAAAATGGATTCATATTCCTGGGATGATGGTAGGGGCACAGGTACTGACTGCTGATGGTGAAGCCTCTGCAGAGTGCAGGTGGGGATCTGAATTAAGTCTCTAAGGATATCAGGAGCTGTTATCACTGTCTTCAGGTTAATACTGATATATCAGTTAAAGTTTTGGGTGTGCATAAACTTCATCTCCAAAAGAGTAGAAATAGGTATTGATTAATCATGCCATTCTTATACCTAGGACATTGTTCGTGATACTATATTTTTGTGCTAGTACTCTCTTCTTAGGTGTGGTATAACTCTACAACCACCTGTTCTTTTTTTATTAAGCACCTACTCTTTTTTTATTATCCTGTGATACTAAAGCATAAATAAGGAAAGGAAACAAGACTGCACAAATCTAAATTGTGTGATCCGTGTATGCCATTATTAGTTAAATACCAACTAATAAAGTTATCTAAATATATTATTACCTTTTGTTAAAATATTTGTTGTTTTTCCTTGGTCTTTTTTCAAGCCTCTTAAGTCCCTCTGTATTCTGCCGTGATTCTGTTACTGAGAACTTGTGAAGTAATTATATCTCTTACTTCAGGCTGTCAAGTTTGAATGGAACCTTGAAAGTCCTCTGGTGCAACTCCTATTACACCGCTCATTGCAAAGCATCCAGATTGCCCACCGTCTTTACTGGTAAGGTTAACTAGGATAAAACACGATGTCTTTTTTTATTGTCAACTTCTAACTGTGAGGCAGATTTAAAAGAAAATTTCTTTACTTTGTAATTGATATAAACCTCCACTTAAAATTTGAGTCTTTGTCAAGGTTATTTTTATTTATGTGTGTAATTTAACTGTCATCTTCAAAATCTTCCTTTTGTACTGTTGCTGCTATTTAAATCCAATACGAATTTTCAATCTGGATGATACCTTTTCTACAACTTTAAATCACAAAGGTTATTTGTGATCATATCTGCTACTAGAAGATTTTAATTTATAATCTAGTTATAAGATTATGGATATCTTAGAAAATTGTGTGTTTTAAAAGTAATTTCTGTACAAATTTAGTTATAAATAGTGGAATCTAAAGGTTAGCATATACTCTTTATGTCGAAAGTTCCTAGGACACTAAACTTTTCCCTAATCATAAATTTGGAATATTATTATTAGAGAAATAGACTTATTTTAGAGATACCAGAATTTCTTTCATCATTATCTACTCTTGATCCTCTCAAACATAATGGTCTTTGGATGCTGTTCTTCCTACCTTTCTTTCATTACTAAATCTGTAGATTCAATTTCATAGCAAAAATTTAATGATTGAATAAATTAGCTATTGAATGAATCATAGGATTATGTTGCCTGGGCCAATTTGTGTACATGCAGACTTGTGACAGAAACAGGTAGAAGGGGGCTGCTTGAGCAGTCAATATTCCTTGATGCCAAACCAGAACTGGCAAGGCTAGAGCAAATTCTGGAGATTGGCCCAATCAGATACTAGGCGATGGATATCACTAATGAAGTCAAAACTGTATTGGAGAGAGAATGCAAACAAAGTCAGGGACTAACCTGAGATAGAAATAAGGGCCTGAAGAACAAGCTCATGCAGCAGTTACTGGTGGACTAGTTGCAAAAATCACAGAGTGAATTAAGTCTGTCTCATAGCAGAAGGCCTTTCCAAGGTGGCACACAGTATTAAAGGAACATATTCTATAAGTTTTAATATGCTACACATAAAATTGAGATGATACAATCTGCCCATTCATTTTCTAAACAATCTACCCTAAACTTTTTTTTATCTAGAATTTTGGGACAACTTATCAAACTCTAAATAAAGCAAAATAATGTGGAATTTTGTAATATGTGATTTGAGGCTACACATATCCCTCTCAGCTCCTCTCTTAACTATATCTCCCTTGGTGCCTGAACTTTTCTCATTAGTGAGTGACTTCTTTTTCCTGCCCAGAAGTTCTTTTCTCATATGAAAAAATATATATATTTAGGACATAATGCTTATAATGAATTAGTTTATCATCTGTTTATTTATGTGACTAACATTGAAATGCTAGACACTCTTGAACTATTAAGAATAAAACAGAATGGTCCTTGCCTAAATAAGCTCACAGGCTAACCACACATTAGCATCCAGGCAGCAGGAAAGAACCCACTGGCTACATGGCAAGGACAGAGTAAACAAAGGGAACAGACAAGAAATTCTGTCCATTTTACAGTTTTGCCTATAACTTGTTCCAAATACAACTTCTAATCAGAAAGGCAAGGCTGGCCATCAAGTAAATAAAAAAGTCTAAATGTGTGCTCCCATTCTGTCAGAGTTAGATACTGATAAAGGCATACAAATGAATGCACAAAGGAGGTAAATGCCCTCTCTGCTTTGATGTCTGAAACACTCCCTGAAGAAAGAGTAAAGAGCTGTAGATTAGGGAGTTATCGCAGTGTAATAGAGCACACATGATACAGAATCAATAAGAGGCTTTAAAGTCTCAATTCTTTACCTTCTAGAATCATTATATTGCTACTAATTCACCTTTTCACCTTTACAATGCAATAAATAATAAATTTTCGCTTCACTTTTTTGTAAGAGAAAGATATGTCTTGTTGTCATTTCATATTGATCTGTTATAATCATCTTTCCTCCTGCTGTTCTCAGTATATGCCAGACAAAATCCCTACAATAAGCAATTCGCTCAACTATCAATAGCTGTTCTCTACCCAATCAACCTGAAAAAAAGGGTTGGATATTTGTAAGAAATACAAGAAAAATTGCATTTTACATAATGATCTCTAAAATCTCTTAGCACAGTTTTCTAGTTAAGGCATAATAAGGGGCCAGTTGTTTTTGTCTTTTATTTCTACTTTATGTGGTTGAGGTTTTATAAAGTTCTTTTAATAAAAGGATTTTTAAAAACAGAATACAATTTTTAAATTAACTTTCTAATATCATTTAAATCTATTACTGCTATTAAATATACAGGAAAATAGAATCTGATACACAGTTCCACCACAAATCCATGCAAAAACCAGGAATAGAGCTCCAGCTTAAATGTATTTCTAGTTTAAACCATTTTCCCTTCAAATTCTTCTATTTTGTTTAAAAAAAAAAGTGAAGAGTTATAAAAATGAACATTTCGTATATATGTACTGACCTCTAATGTTGAAATGTAAACCATATCTGGCCTTTGGGAACTGACTTTCTAATCCACTCTAGTAATTTTTCATTATAAAAGCCACATGCATTTACATCACCACTTCCTTAGATAGTAATCAGATTTCCCTATAATATTATCAGTCCTCTCTGTTCTAGTTTATGCTAAAGATTTGGAGTAAGGCCTTGAAAAATGGCATTATATTGCTTATTTTTCATTGTTTCTCAATCAGACTACAGCTTTGCTCTAGCCAACAAAAAATATGGTCAACAAAAAGGGATTCTGTTGAAAAATCGCTTTTGTCTTCTAATAATATTTGAATTTGACTTCCAAAATGAATATATGAACATATATTCATTGAGTTACAGGATCGGGGAATCAAATGGAACCTTAGAAATCATCTACTTAATATTTTTCCCCCAAAAAAGGGATTTTAATAAGTTAAATGATTTATCCAATGACAGTTATCTAGTTGGTTAAAGACTTCAGATTAAAATCTTTTCCCATGACATATCATGTCTAATTCAGATCTCTCTCTAAGTCAACATCTACTTTTAAAAAATACAACTCAAATTCATAAAATGTTTTTTTCTATCAATAATTACGAACTCATTCAAGTACTGAAAAGGTGGCTTTTTCTTAACTTGAAGGCAAAACTGAAAAAAAAAAAATAGCCCAAATTGAGATCTTTAATAGCTCAAAATTTTTGCCATTAGGTATTGGGGCGACCCACAAATGCTGTCAATTATCATATTAATTAATAAGTATGTGCAATAAGCTCCCTCAAAATGTATACTTGAAGGAGTTTTGAAGGAAGTAGTAGATTTTTCCCAGAATCTTTCTTTTATAGTTCCTAATTCATACGTAAAACACTGTATTTGCTCTTAGTTTTACTTTTAGACCATTACTGATAAGAATACAATTACTGAGTAATTTACTTAGTAGAATTAGTTTTCACTTATTTTTAATAAACATTATTAAAACCAAGACTCAGTTTTCTCAGAAACACTAATTAAGCAACTAGCAATATGCTACTGAAATTCAAGTCAGCCCACTTCATCAAGTTAAATGAGTTAGAAAATAAATTCCTATAGTCCAGACCAGAACTTGGCAATAATAAAATGTAAGCAAAATCAATCTTTAGTTTTCTTCTAAGTGAAAATACCCAACAAGCAATTGGATATAAATATCTGAACAGCAGGAGGAAGATCTAAATTGGCAAAGGAAAATTGGAACATACCAGTACATCGATGATACTTGTCAGGTTTCCATCTTATGGTTCAGTCATCTCCTGAATTTGGAGTTTTCACCTGTATTCCCTGAACTCACATTTGAGAGAGAGAGACAGAGAGAGAGAGAGAGAGACAGAGAGACAGAGAGACAGAGAGACAGAGAGACAGAGAGACAGAGAGACAGAGAGAGAGAAGGAGGGAGTGAGGGAAGGAGGGAGGGATGGAGGGAGGGAGGGATGCAGAGAGAGAGAGGGAGGGAAGGAAAAAGGATGAGTCAGAGCATCATATCATATTTAGGTGCCACCTTTTTTCTTTGCCTTTTTTTTCCTCCCAGTTTTATTTATAAATAACTGACATACGTTATATCACTATATAAGTTTAAGGCATACAGCAGGATAGTTTGATTTACACATATTGTGAAATGATTACCACAATAGGTTAACCTAACATCTATCATCTCGTATAGATACAAGATCTCTTGTGATGAGATCTCTTACAATTTGCTCTCTTAACAACTTTCCTATACGTTACATGGTAGTTTTAACTATAGTCATCATATTGTACATTACATTCCTAGTGCTTGCTTATATTGTAACTGGGAGTTTGTACCTGTTGACCTCCTTCCTCCAATTCAGCTGCTTCCATCCCTCCATTTCTGCTAACTACAAGTCTAATCTCTTTTTCTGATTTTTTTTAATTCCACATATAATTAAGATCATACAATATTTGTTTTTCTCTGACTTATTTCACTTGGCACAATGCCTTCAAGTTTCATCCATGTTATCACAAATGGTAAGACTTCTTAATTTTTATAGCTTAATAGTATTCCCTTGTGTGTGTATATGTGTATTACAGCTTCCTTATTCATTCATTCATTGATGGCACTTAGGTTGTTTCTATGATTTGGCTATTATAAGTAATGCTGTTATAAACATAGGGATGCAGATATCTTTTCAAGATAGTGTTTTCATTTCCTTTAGGTACATTTTCAGAAGTGGAATTGCCAGATCATATGGTAGTTCTGTTTTTAATTTTTGAGGATCCTCTACACTGTTTTCCATAGTGGCTATACAAATTTACAATTCCACCAATAGTTCACAAGGGTTCCCTTTTCTCCACATCCATGCTAGCATTTATCTTTTGTCTTTTTGATGATAGCCAATCTAACTGGTCTGAGGGTTCATAACACCTTTGCCAATATTTTATAGGGCAGAAATCAGTAACAAGGCCCCATATAACTGTAAGAGAGTGCAGGAATCAGGTGTGTATCTAAATACAGAAACAAAACACTGATGACTCAAGAAATTTGACCATCAAGTGGAAGAGATAGAGGGCATGGGAATAAAAACAAGTCTCACCATTACATATATTAATTGGTTTTCTTTTCAAAACCTAAAATTGGTCTCAAGAAACAAAAAAAGATTGTCGCCTAACCACTTAAATAAAAATCATCATTTTGACAGACATCCTTTAAAAATGTCTTTCGTCCAACAATTCTATAAATATTTCCAAGAGTTTTAACCTATGGGTATATTTTGTAACTATTTTACCTAGTGGGTTGAATATTAAGATATCTATGTAGCTCTGGTAGGTGATATCTCAGCTCAAGAGTCCAAGATTGAATTACATATTCCTACCCTCTGCTCCTATAATCCCTTCCCCCTCTATTCCCAAATCTTTTTTATAGACAGTGTCCTTGTTTATAGCCACTGCCAGGACACCCAACACAGAAAATCTGGGAAGGATTATTCTTTTTTAATATGTTAGTTTCGGGTGTACAATACAAAGGGCAACATTATTCTTACCCAATAACCTTCCTCATTCAATCAACCCTTAAGACATGATTATTGTTTCCCATAAATACATCTTGAATTTCTCCCCTTTTTCCTATTTTCACATCTAGCACCTTGGCTCAAGCCTTCATTCAGTATCACCTACTTGGACTATTTCAACAATCTCCTAATTGGTTTCTTTCACTTTTATTTTTACCTGTCTCCAACTCATACATCCTCCACACTGCTGTCGGAATAATCTTTATGTAATACAACTTGATTCCTGACTCATAAAGTAGGTTCTAGTTCCTGGGTAGCTCACAGCTGGTTAGCATAATTCCATAATTCCAGTCAGCACTTTCCTACTGACCGGATTTAGAATTATTAGATTATGAAATAAAAATCTATTGTCCCTTAATATGATCTTGCAATAGATTTTTGTAATAGCAACTCTGCCTACCTCTCACTCCCATTTTGTATGGCTTTCTAAATCCAAACATAGTCTTTTCTATTCTCAAGACAATCCAAACTTTCAGAGGTCTTCTAGCCCTGATGATTTTCTACATGGCATTCCCTTCTGCTTGAGATACAGCTGTCCCATTGCTTTTAAAGAGTCCTTTAGGACTCAGCTCAAATTTTATCCTCTTTGAAGATATCTCTGACTTCAGCCCTTACAAACTATCAATACAGTTCTTAACATATTGCACTTTTGCTTACTTCACCATTTCCCTTCTCTCTAACATATTTTGGGCTGCAAGTAACAGAAAATCCTGATTCAACTGGTTTAAACAATATGAAAAATTAATTACCTTATATGCCAAGAAATTTCTTAGTAAAATGGTTCCAGAGTTTATTATTGCAGCAGATCACTGATTTTGTCATGACCTAGTTTCTTTGTATCTTTCTACTCTGCCATCCTCAATGTGTTGACTTGTCCTTAGTCCAGTTTACATCATGGCTACAAGAAGACTGTCACAGTTGGCATCACAACCATACATGACACCATGCAACAAAATAAAAGAGGATAATCCTTCTCCAGGAAGAAAATTTTCCTTATAAACCCCATATCAGAGTTTACTTCATATATATCATTTGCAAGAATTGGGTCACATGTCATCCTAAACCAATCACCTGATCAAATGGCATTCAGATTAATTGACTTACCCATTTGGTTTAGAATATTCAGAATTTATCTCTAAACTGGTCATCTTCCCTGAGTGTTTTCATACCTGAACAAAATCACATTCTTCATTCAGGTGTGAAGTGGAGAATAGATTAGGTATAGCTAAAACCCCATGTTCCCTTTCTGGGCTGTGAATCCTATCTTAACCATCTATCCTTAACACAGAACAGTGCACATAGTGCATATAATTGGTACTCAATAAACATTAGTTGAATAAATTTAAGAAATAATCATAGCACATATATTTATACTGCCTATAATTTAACATCTTGATTACTGTACTTAAAACAGCAGGCAACTAGAAGAAGTCCTATTATACTAAATGTATAGAGTTGATCATTGGCATTCTGATAATCACTTCTGCTCTTTTTAAAAAATAGACTCCTCTAGATTGCTGGAATTAGGTGAAGCTGAATTAAATGACTTACAGAAAAATATGATGTTATGGAATAAAAGTTTTTGAAGAGGTATCAGGTGTTAACACTGACTGAATCCACAGCGTGAGGGGATTTATGCTGACTTAACTATGCTGTTTCTTAAAATCCTGATTGAAAATGAAAGGCTATATCTAGTGATTTGGCAAGAAGTATTTTATAGGGAGACCGTGCCAAGCAGCGGCTTACTATCTCTTAAAATATGATTTTCTATATTAAGACTCTCTGTGAGCATTGGGGAATTACTGAACAGTTTCTGATGTTTGCTGGCTCCTATGTTCTCCTTTTTTTTTTTTCCTGGGCTGTGAGAATTTATAGTTCTTTTTGTTTTGTATGAGTTAGTGGCTAAGTTCTTTATAGTCAGGCTCTTTTTTTTCTTTCCACATTTGCTCATCAAAAGATTACTCATTGAAAAGGTTGAATGAAAATTTTTGTTACTTTTCTAATTCAATTTTCTATTTCATTTGTGTGCAGTTATTGTAGTTACAAGGGAGAGACAGTTGCTTTATTTTTCTTTGTCTAAAGAAATTCATCTGTGTTACTTTTATTGCAACAAAATCCATACTTGGGTATTTTGATCAAATATTTGTCATGTTTAATAACTTAGAATTCTTGTACTTGTTTTGGCATGTATGATTCATTTTTGACCAGTGATGATTGAACAGCTTGCACAAATAGTGCTCATCTTCCAAGTTGACAGTCTGTTTGATATACCAACCACTCTTGAAAATGTCAGACAATTCGGTGTATCTTGCTTGAATTTAGTCATCTGAAATTGTTAAAGGAAGGAATCCTAATGTACCTGTCATTTTCCTTCTTAAACTGGGCACTGTGTACATATATTTCCACAGTGCTATAAACGTCATTAATTTACTAAAATGATGAAACTTCTACTATTTTCTTCCAAATAAAATTTACCCTAACTTTTAGAGAGGGCATTGATCAATAGACTGCTGAATAAATTGGTTGAGGACTCTGAAAATCTCATAAGATTTCATCCAAAGCTTTAATTACTATATATTGTGGGAGGCAGCTGAACAAGGAGTCCAGTGGGCTTCAGTCAACAGTGATAGAAAAGTACATAAGAAGTATATTGAGGAAAGAAAAAGAGTATTATGTTAGTCATCCATTCTCTTATTTATCTCTCTATTCCTCAAGTTTTTATGGAATGTTTATTATATAGATAATTTATAGCTCTTTTGTGAAAGGGATAGAAAATATAAGCAAATTTTAATAAACGTGATTTAAGTAATGTTTTTTTTAAAGCCTACTATTTCAGGCAGTTGCCACAGATGCTAGAGTCTATTTTTAAACTCCATTGTCTCAACAAATTAACTTTGAACATTTCATTCAGTAATTTTAAAATCCTCTTTGATTGGATTATAAACCCAAATTGAATGTATTTGTTCACAGTTATTTACTCTTTGAAATAGTTGTGCCAAGTGTCCAGAGAACCACTAACCAAAATCAAGGAACTTCAGGAACTAAATTGGTAGTCACATGGTGACTTAGATAATCTTCTGGAATATCTTGCTATCCTTTCTCTGCTATATAGACCAGAATACTAAGGTTTATAAAGTCTAGTAAGCTCTGCATTGAAGAGTATTACAAATAATTCTAATCATCTAACTCGGTTTTCAATACTCTTTCTTGTCATGACAGTGCTGCCTGTGGTAGACATAATGTAGTTAATGCTAGATACTATGCTAGTCACTTTTTCATATTATTTTACTAATTCACAACAACTCTATTATCTTTATTTTTTCTGGTAAAGAAATTAGTACTCAGGGAAACTAAGTATGCAAAGCTATTAAGTAGAAGAGCCAAAATTTGACCCTGTACCCTATTCACTATGACCTTTCAACCCACTTAAATATTATGAAAATAAATAATAATAATAATAATAAAAGGCAGAATAATGTAATACTAAGAGAAGAGTTTTTGGAGGAAAACATCCTTGGGTAGAAATTCCAACTCAGGTTTCTATTAGCTGTAATGTCTTGGAAAAATTACTTAATCTCTCTGATCTTTTTCATAATCTATAAAAGATAAATAATTATGCCTAACAGAGTTGTTGAAATAAATTGAAATCATATATATCAATATATTTAATATATATTTAGCACATTAAAGGATATATATTTTTGAATCATTTAGAAAGCATAGGAAGTATCCTCAAAATTCCAGTTCCCAAGGTTATATCTCAAATTAATAATTACATAGAATTCGGATCTTGGATTCTTGACATGTGACTCCTCACTCCTACCATTATTCTTTATTTTATTTCAATTCAAATTTATAATTTAATTTTAATATTGGAATCTGAAATGGATGGAGCAGAAGAATCACTATATAAACAACTAGTTTAGAGTCCTATTGAAAAAGTATCTTGAAACATTCTAAGTATCAGAAAAATTGGGAATATGTGAATCATTTAGTTTCAGAGAAATTTAACAGGCAAAAAAGAAATCTAACAACATTCTCAGATTGCCTGTTGATACATGTTTTTACATTTCAACAGCCAAAATCTATGTACTCACATCACTCATCTGCCTGCTAGCACAATTGAGAAAAAAAAAAAAAATATGAGTAGAATTTTTCATCATTACTTTTTCTTCCTTTGGTAATTTTAAAGTGTTATGATTGTGAACTACAAATGCAAAATTGTACTTACTCAAGAAGTTGAAAACTTAAAAGACAAAGAACTTAAAGAACCTCTTACAAGAGCAAGAGAATGAATCAGTGAAGTGTTGCTAATACCACACTAGGAAAGCATTATTGACTATCTAAGAAAAGATAGGAAGTCACTGAAACATCTCATGAAATGGAGAAAATATGATTGGTGGTTATCTTAGATTTGTCCAATATTTAGCAAGATTTTTAAACCTTGAATGATTTATTCATTTGGTGTAAAATTTTTATAATAAACCTTATTACTGAGATAATTTGTTCTTGAAGTGTAATTCATTAATTCAGTTTTCACTTTGAAGGTTATACTTGAAGATATAAGGAGTACGGAGGTCAGGAATTTGTAATTTTAAGATCAAGTAGGAAGGAAAGACCTTATTAAAAGATAGTGTTTGAAAAAAAAGACCTCAATTAAGTTTAAAAAAAATGAATTCCATAGATATCTAAAGGAAGAGGATATCAGGAAGAGGAAAAAATATATGCAAAAACATTTAGGTCTGGGTTTGGGGTATTAGAGGGAACACAATGAGGCCAGTGTGGCTGGATTAACCTGACCAAGGAGAAGAATAATAGGAAATGAGGTCAGAGGAGAAAACGGTGAAGGTGGGGACAGGTCATATAAAAATTTCTATGTCATTATAAGAATATTGGCTTAATTCTAAGAGATGTGGAAAGTTGTTATAGAATCCTAAGAAGATGAAAGATGTGATTTGAGTTATATTTTTAACAGACCGTTGCACTGAAAATTGACTAAAGAAGAGCAATGACAGGAACAAGAAAAACAGGAGGCTAATGCAGTAATCAAAATAGAAGATTCTAGTGGTTTAGACTAGGGTGCAGTCTAAGAAGGAGTCAAAGAACCTTGGAGTGAGAAATGGTTGAATTCTCTATTTATTTTTGAAAATAAAACCAATGGAATTTTCTGATGGGTTGGATGAAGGGCATAAGAGAAACAATTAAATGATGATACCAAGGTTGTTACCTGAATGACTGACAGAATAGACTTTCAGGAGAGCATGTTTCTAGAGGTGGGAAAAAGATATCAAGATTAATTTGAACCTATTACAATCTGAAATATATCTGGATTACAGATAAAAATGAGGGAATTAACACAAAGATGAGGTCTAAAGCCATAAGAATAGATAATGTCATAGGGGAATGAGAACAAATAGAGAGGCAAAGTGCGAATATTTAGCAGTAAAGCCAAAATTTAAAAGTCGAAAGGATAAAGCAGAAGCAGAACAGAAGACTAAAAAGAATCAGCTAGAGATGTAAAAGATATACCAAGTGAGAATGGAATCCTGCAAGACCAAATAAAGTATAAAAAAGGTGATGTGATCAACTTTGTCAAGTGGTGCTGATGATTCAAGTAACAATGAGATCTGAGGAGCACTGTAGAGGTCATTGACAAAGCAGTTTTCAGTGGAATAGAGGTAAAAGCCTGACAGAAATAGATTCAACAGAAAATGGAAGAAGAAGTATCAAAGACGATGATTTTAGAAGTTTTGCTGAGAAGGGAAAGAAGGATATGGGATCGTGAGAAAAATTTTATTTGTTATCAAGATGAAGGAAATAACAGCTTTTTAATATATATTAATGGATAAAATCAAATAAAAAGGGCAACATTGATGAAATAGGAGAAAGTAAAAAAAATTTCTGGTGCAAAATCATTGAGTAATGATAGGAATTAGAATCTAGGGCAAAAGAAATTGGTACACAGAGTCCATACATAGTAACAAAAAAAAAGAAGAGTAGATGGGAACAGGTAGATGGGTAGATGTAATGGTAGTTTCTTGCAGAATAAAGGAAACGAGATCATCTTTTGAAAAGAGCAGAGGTGTTGGAGATTTGAGGACAGTAGGCTCATTTGAAATTGCTGCTTATAAATTTAAAATAGGGACAACCAACATGTTTGTTTGTCTTTCTCCCTGACCAAGAAATAGTGGAGAGTTTGATTTAACCAGAAATGCTATTTACCACAGGATATCACGAAGCAAGAAAGGCAAGGGAGTTGAAGGTATACAAAAGTGATAGATAATAATGCTAAACCATAAAATTTAACTTGTGTAAGAAAGGAAGTGAGAACATGAGCTGGGTTAAAGACATTAAAAAGAAGTGATGGTTGATAGGCGCCTGTGTGGACAAAAGATTGTAAACATTGTGGTACTAGTGGCAGTAAACTAGAAAAACAGGAGGGGAGATGGTTATAGAGTAGAATGACTGAAACTAAAATTAATGAGAGTTTGCAAGCATTGATAATAATAAAGTCAAGTATATGACATGAGATTGACTGATATTAAAGATAAAATCATTAAAGAAAAGGGGATTAAGAAACCAAGTCCATAATATGAAACATTTGAGTAAACAGCACAGCATATTTACATTATGTACTTAATATATTAGAAATAATTCTCTATCAAGACACTGAACTATTTAAAAAGAAAATTAAATATACTAAATGTATAAAAGAAGTTCAAAATGTTTAAGAGCATTAAGTTTCTGAGAAGACATTAATCAAAAACATTCCTTACTCTGAAAACAATTGTTCAAATTTGCTATAATATAAATAGTATATGTAGATTGAAATTAAAAGCTTAAGAAAAATTGTTTTTTGTAGTTAAAAACAATAAAATAAATATTAATTTTTAAAGCCAAAATAATTTTTGAAAAATATTTTCTAGACTCAAAGCTGTTTGAAGACACCAGAAGATGAACAGTGTCAAGAACAGTGCTTGGCACATAGTAAACATTCATTAAATGTCATTACTTCCTTCTCCTTTTGGCTGTTTAAACAAGTTAGGACAAAATTTAGCTGACCTCGAATATGCTCTCATAGCATGAATCCTGAATACTAACATGACTCCTGATTTCACCTTTCCTATCTGTATCTTCCCTTTGCATCATTCTCCATATTTAATTTAAATTTTAAGTTTCTACATTGTATAGATAAATAGCAAATATATAAATAGAAAAGCACGTAAACCCTTTTCATTTGATCCTTAACTTTCCCTTTTGACTTCGTTTTCTACTATTTGCTCAATGTACTCGTGTTTGGACTGTATCAACATATCTGCTACTGCTTGGCGATATCCTGACTTCACGCCTTCCTGCTGCCTGAAGATACTAAAATGTTCTTCTTCCCATTTGCCTGCAAAACTCGGCATCGCTCAATATCCAGTTTAAATATCTTCTCTAAATCATCTCCATTCTTTGCTAAAGTCACTTAAGCCTTTTTCTGGATTCTCAAAGTACTTATCAGATTGCCTGGGAATTAACTTTTTAAAGTCTACACTCCTGGCTAAACTTCTTGAAGGCAAGGGTTAAAACCTCCAACAAGTAACCAGTTCAAAATGATTTCCTTGAACAATTTTAGTCAGGAAATAGTAAATACAGAAGATAATCAATGCCCTTAACACTTGAATTCTGTTATTATATAGCACTAACTTCTTGTATTCTGTGTGAGTTTGTTTCCTTAGCTAAAGTCATATATTATGTGTCTCGATTTTCCTGGACTGTCTGACTTTTAGTACTCAAAATCTCATTTCCCAGGAAACCCCCTTATTATGGGCAGACTGGAACTATTGTTCTCCCTAAACCACAATCATAACCAGCATGTATCCAGGCCTTATAATGATGGTGTCTGGCACTACGTTAAATATTTTATCAGTGTTAACTCAATCCATACAATAGTCCCACCATTCGGTACTATTGTTATCCCCTTATACAGATAAGAAAAGTTAGATATTAAATAACATGGTCAAGTTCACAAAACTGTTAGTAGGGGAATGAGATTTGAACCAGGCAGTTTGACACCAGAGCTCTCACTCTTAATAATTACACTATGTTGCCTCTCAGAGTCACGGAAGTATTATCAGCATTAGCAGTAACATTAAAAATATCAGTACCAATACCTTCACCATCACTTGCCTTGTGTCTAGGATGTACCAAGTGCTTAACATAGCATCTACAAGTAGGGTTGCCAGATAAAATTCAAGATGTGCAATTAAATTTGAATTTAAAATAAATAATGACTAATCTTTAGTATAAGTATATCCTATGCAATATTTATGACATCCTTGTGCTAAAAAAAGCTATTTGTTATTTGTCTGAAATTCAAGTTTAACTGGGTGTCCTATACATTTATTTGCTAAATCTGTCAACTCTATGGCAACTTTATCTGCAAGGTAAGTGAATGAGAAAATTAAGCCTCCAAAAAGCTAAACAACTTGTTCAAAGGTAAAAAGCTTTGGGGTGGGATCGTAAATGTCTACCTGATACATTTATTTCAATTAATATATGAATATTCACTCATCCATTATCTATATCAGAGGTTCAATAAAGAAACAGTAATGTAATTACTGTAATTATTCATTATAAACAGTAATGAATAACCCAACTAAACATTCTGAGAAAATAAAATTTTAAAATTTTAACCTTAGGTTAAAGTTTCTTTATTGAACCTCTGATATATATTAAATAACTACCTACACCTAAGGTTAAAATTTTAAAATTTTATTTTCTCAGAATGTTTAGTTGGCTTATTCATTCATTCAGTTACTCATCTGTAAAAATACTGTGTCTGGACCTATTTATTTTCTGTGTGCAACAAACTCAATAATCACCTACAGTATAGAAAAAGTCCAAGATTTTCCAGTGATACAGCAAAGGACAAAGCAATAATATACAAGAACAGTGGGCTAGATACATGAAGTACATGCTAGAGACTCAAGTGCCAAGTCCAGCAATGCAGATTATTCTGCTTAAACTCCTGATTTAACTGTTCTTTAAGCTTTGTTTCATTTTAATCTCCTACTTCTAACTGTGCATTTTATTATTCAAAAGAAGCTATACAAATGTAAAACTTAAACAAAATTTTCATTCAATAGTGTGTCTGAATAGCAGTTTCTATTAAGGAAGCAAAAAAAATTGACCAAGTATCAGCAGCGTTTAAGACTTGTACTCCATTAGTTAAAGATATCAGATTAGAATTTAATGTATGATATATTTTTGCATAATAATATACTTAAATGAGAACTTTATTGAAATGAATAGTCACTGCTTCCTTGTTTGAACTGACAATATTAACCCCCAAATTATGAGAAACAACTTTATTCATCTCACCCAAAGACATTTAGTGATACTCATTGATTGTGGAGCACTGTCAAATATTCAGTGGACCAATTTTAAAAGTATAAGAAGTATTATTGCCTTTCCTATAAAGGTTTACATTCTTTCTTAAAAGAATAAGAAAAATATAAACAAGAAATTAAATCCAAACCAATGAAAACATTCATAAAGTAATATTATAATTACTGTAAAACAATTACAATAATCCTCAAGGGAATAGAAAATAAGTATCTTCAGAGTTAGTTGAAATTAGCTGAAGTGAATTCTTGGAAAAGAGATTCTGACACTGTTTTGAGAATGTGATAGATAAGGGAAGTTAAGTAGATTCCAAGAATCTCATACAAAGACAGGCAGAAATAAGAATGGGGTGGCTAGATTAAGTTTCTGAAACCAGGTTCAATATAGGAGAGAAAGGGAGAAAGAGTACCAAATTATAGCATTATAATTCTTCAGATTTACCAACTACATTCACAATTGATTAAGCTATTGAGGAGTACTTCTTTTAAAATGATAAAAGCTACATGTCTTCTTGTGCCATCAATTTCAAATAGGCATCAGTTAGAACAAAATATTTCAGGCTACGAGTTCCTCTGTGTGGTCAATATCTTAATTTTTATTCTGGAATGACTACCTGGAACCTGAACAGATCTTGCAAATTAAGAAATATTAGTATTCAGAAATCAATAGGGTAATTACTCTGCATGAACTTCTATGTATTTGTGTTTGTGACTGTGTATATATGTATGTATACATGTATATGTGTATCTGTGTATGTTTATGTAATTTTTTCATCAGTAATAAAAGAAAACATATACACATATATTTAATATTTTTATTTTTGTTCAATGTTATGTAAATATATTTTACTTTACTTCATATGCTGTTATGGTTTGGAAAAGTAATGTTTCTTTTCATGCAATAGCACATAAGAAATGAAAAACCATTTCTTGCGTTGTTTGTTTAATTAAAGGAACTTCTAAAGAATATAATGTTTACCCTTTTGTTTCTACAATCATTGGAAATTATTCTATATGTATTGGTAGAAATCCTATTGTCAAAAGTTGAAATTTTGGTTAAAAAAAGTAAAACAGAGGCAGAATGAACAGAAAATCATTTTATGGCACAAGTGACATGATTATAGTAAGAAAATGGCAAATACTAAACTCTATTTCTGATCTCTTAACATCCAATAATTCTAATAATTGTACATGTTATCCCTAATTATTTAGATATAAGAGAGATCCAAAAATTACCTTAAAATAGGTTGGTGAAGTTTGAACAGAAAATATTTTAGAGTGTAATGACCTTCTCCTTGTCACTCAGTAGCTATTTATTTATATAGTTGCCACTTCAGCATTGCCAATTCATGAAGCATTATATAACTATGCAAATATCCACTCCAGGCCTTATTCCTATTCATAACTCTCATACGTTTTAAATGTATTTTATTTGATAAGAAACAAATATCAGCTTTCTCCTTGTCCATCAGAGAATATCAAAGCACTATTCTTTTACAAAATGAATACATAAACGAATCACTGAATATAAAAGCTCTCATTTCAGTAAAATTTATACTTATTCTCCAAATATATTATAAGCCATTTCCTTCTATAAGACTATGCTTGACCTTCAGCTCCCCTTCCTGAAATGACCTCCTGAGTCACAGTATTTACCAGCCCCACCACTAGTATGAAGTCTTACCTGAACAACTTCAATCTCGAGAATTTCTAATTCTGCCAAAATCCTGTATCACATTTTGTCTTTATCAATTACTTGGTATGTCTATTTCAGTCTTGTATGTAGGCTTGCATCTTATGAATTCTCACTTAGTTTAATATATGTAGCAAATGCTCATCAGTATTTTTATTGAACTGGGGTTGTAAAATCGGGCAGACTAAAAATTTGATAGTGGTTCTGATATCTCCTAGCTGCAAAATTTAAATTCTCCTCACTTCAATTTCCACAATATAGAATGGGAAACAGACTCTGAAATTGCAGATGGAAGTTTAATTGTTATGATTTTTATGAAGGTTTGTCAATATAATTTACATTTTTAATGCACTTATCTTTTAGCAAAGCAATTTTGCTTGTATGTACTTACTAAAAATATAGTAGGACATGTGAAAATGATGTATGAATGATAATATTCACTGTAGCTTTGGATGTAGAAAAAATTCTAAACATAATTATTAGTAGAAAACTGGTTACGGAGGTTTTGTTATACCCATGCTAACAAAACTCTATATACTTTAGAAAGTACTTCATATACTGATTTAAAATTATCTCAAGATGTATTATTGTATTCAGAAAGCAACATGCAACTTGTATTTATAATATGTTAGTATTCCTGTAAAAAATAAGAAATACATATTTATTAATTTACCTTAATTGCTAATGCATGGAAAATCTCTGTAAGAATACAAAAGAAACCAGTAACGATGGTTTTTCATTGAGAAAATGGGTACACAGAAAGAAGAGTGGAAGACTAAAATTTCATATAGCCCCATTTACATCTATTGGATTTTGTGACATAGATGCATTACCTATTCAAAAGAGTTAAAGAAGTAGAAAATTATTTTTTAAACTTATAGCTAGTCATGCTTTAGGGCAGCAACAACAACAGACTGCATAATCTTTTTGTACCTTTTTGTAAAACACAAAACCTGACACTGGCAATCTTCCACTTAATTATTTTATCATACAGAAGGGAATAAAATTTTTCCAGATATCTTCTTTTGTTTCTCTAGACCCATCCTCCATCCTCCATCCTCCTCCCTGCTCCTGGAGGCTGACCTTCATGGACAGCTCTCAGAGTCTCTTGCCTGTGGCTTCTTGGTTGGACACGGCCAGTGAGTAGCCCTAGCAGAAGATTACAGGGAAAGAAGAAAGTGCAGTTAGGTGTATATTCTCTGCCTCCACCTCTCTGAGGTTCTCTTTAGTTGGCTGTGCCTTCGCCACTCCTTTCATGGCCGCCAACTCTCTCCTGAGGTCCCAAAACACCTCGCACTCCTCAGGCCTAACAGTGTTGACATTTCCACCATTACTGGCCCCAACTTACTGCCTACTCATGGTTGTTTCCCTCCACCCTACCCACACCTTTTTTCATAGTTGCATTACGCTTTCCTCAAATTATTTAAATGGGCATCATTTCCTCTTTGAACTCTGACTGTTACAGTAAAGGAAGTAAGTTGTGTTGTTGGTGATGGTTTTTGTTTTGCTATAATTAATATAGGAAAGAGGAAAAATAAATATGTAATCATTGACATAAACCATATATAAGAACATCATGGTTAGAGAATTTTATGTTAATTTCAAAAAATATATGTGTATTAAAATAGAGTCTTTATTCGAAACAAAGTACACTCTATTTAGTCTACTGATTTTCAAAAGTCTGATTTCTTTTCTTTCTTGCTTCTTTTTTTTATTTGATTGCTAGATGTTACTATTTATAGCACACCTACTATAGAAAAGAAAGTAGAAAAAGAGTTCAGTGAAATTCCTTCGTTTAGAAGGGATGAAAACATATTGATATCTCCTTGTAGGTAAAGATCTTAAACTTCTTCCAGTCTTTCCCACTGCTCTGTGGTGCTTCAACTTTGTTCAGTGATTAAATACAAATATTGACCTACGTATTGTAGTAACTAGTGCATTATTACTATAAGGGTACTCATTGGTACCCTCACTTGATTTATGTATCAGGTGATCATTTTTCACTTATAACCAGATAATATCATGAGAGAAGAGTGAATTCCAAAACATATAGCAATTAACAGTGCCTGGCTAAGTAAATTTCTGTTATTTTGAATGGCAGAATCATTACAATGCTTTGTAATAATGTAGGAAGTAACCATGAAGAATTTTTGTCCAGACAGATGTTCAGTGCTTATCTTATGACAGAACACTTTAAAAAGTTGTCAAACATAAAATGGGTTGTGCCTTTTCATTTCCAAAATATGAGTTCTAAATTCATAGTGTTTCTCGTAATGTCTAGTAGTATGCTACTTGGCAGGTATTCTCTTAAAACACACACACATGTGCCTCTCCAAGATGAAGGTAATTTTTAATAGTAATAGAAAAGTAAATATTATTTTTTAATGTGCTACATAGGAAATATTTTTTAAATGTTATGTTTGTTTTGGATAGGTTTTCCTAAGTTGATTTGTTGTAAAAAATTATATAAAACTGTTAACTACAAAATCTCTCATATCTATGCACTTTTAAAACTTGGAGATAGAATTTTATAACCTGTTATAAAATTTTCCAAATAAAGAATTTAAAAGTACAAAAATTAATAACTTCTAATAGTTTGTAAAAACAACTAATAAGTATCAGATAATATTTAAAATTTCTAGCAAAAATTTTAAAATGTTTTCTTAACTATTGGGTAGTGCTATTAGAAATAATTATTATTATTATTAAAAAATACATCAAAGATATAAGGCTAGACTATGGTGCATTTCTCTCACTTATATCTCTGCATCTTTCCCAGTAGTGAAGCCAAAGAAACAAAATATTAAAACCAGACCTCAGCAGCATAAAATGGTAAACTAAGATCTTAAAATATAAAGCATAATATTCAATAATAGAATTAATAATAATGTTCAGAGAGAGAAAAAATGTATTTCAGTTAATATATAAAATGAAATTAAAAATATTCAAATATACTATTTTATCTTTATCTCATTCTTTTTAATATTTCTCCTATGTGTATTTTATAATACAATATATTAATATGGAAGAATATGCATATAATTCTTGAATGAAAATATATGTCTGAGAGTTGTACCACAGTTTTTTCCTGTAAGAAATATATAATGAAAAAAGTAGTGATCTGTGACTTAATATTTGACTTGTAGGTCCTGAGTGTTGGCGTTAGGCCTCAGGTTCAACATAATCATTCAGAGTAACACTTATCTTGAGGTCAATGACAAAGCTAAACATATTGGAAAGTGCCCTTAGGAATTTTCCTACAGGTATTGATTCTGAAAAGTAATTGTAAAGCTACAAGGAGAGACCCTCTGTCAGCTTTGTTTTATTCTTTTTAATTGAAAAAATAACTGACTTTCTATTGAAATAATTTGTGCAAGTGAACACAACTCAGTTAGCTTCTAAATATAAATTTTAATTAGTGTTCTGACTCAGTGCCTAATTTAAATGTTGTCAGTTATCTGTGGTTTAGAGTAGTCTATGCCAAGGTTACTCCTGTTTGTTAGAAAGAGCCAAGAGTTGGCTTAATTCTATCCCACTGCTTAGCGTATTATTAATGTAAAGCTCCCTGTGGCTTTCAGTGTCATAAAAATACTAGTGCATACTTATGTGATACACATCCTCTTTCCAAAACAGTTTTTCTACTAATTTTTTCTAGTAAAAACAAATTAGTAATATTCACTTATTTTTTCACTCATTCATTCATTCAATTAATTCAGCAAATATTTAATGAATGCCTCTTGTGTATTAAGCACTGTCCTATGTGCCAGAGATACAATTGTAAAAATAAAAACTCTGTGCCCTCATGGAGCTTACATGCATGTGGAGGAGATAAATAAATATGGTGTATAAAATATTCCATTGTGATAAAAAAGGAAAATAAAACAAGGAACCATGTTGAGAAGGTAATATTTTAGGTGGGGTATCCAGGGAAGACCTATTTGAGAATACATCTGAGTAAAGATATTCGAGGGAGCAGCCATAAAGCTATTGGGCGAAGAGCATCTTATGCTGAGAAAACAAAGTATGAAGGTATCGAAGTGTGAATGGTATGCTAGAGAAGTGTGAGAATCCAGTGTGATCATGCTAGGTGTACACAGGAAGAGAAAACAAAACAGGCTGGGCCTTACAGGTTTTTATAAGGCAGTTGAGTGTCTGAATGAGAATAGAATCCATTAACAGAATCATTTTGCCTGC
>NW_011888997.1:1577832-1580387 GCF_000151845.1 Pteropus vampyrus | reverse complement strand
TTTTTTTTTTTAATCATTCTAGAGTTTCCATAAGTGACCCAGAAATGTTGCTTAACATTTCAAATGTGATCATTATTGGGTTATAGGACAATAACACAAAGTCTTTGTCTTCAAGGAGAATGGAGCAAAGCAATTATTTACTAGTCAGAAATTTAAGGAAATCTAGATGCAAGTTTAAGAAGAAATTAAGTTTTTAAAATTTAAATAATTTGTCCACATCAATACTGTTAATAAGGCAGAACTGGATTCAAGCCTGTGCCTGTCTTATTTTACAGTCCATCCTCTTTACACAACAGTTTTCAGTTTTTAAGAACTTTGTGTTCCGGAGAGACAAAACCAACGCCCTGGAAGCCATCAAAAAATGCTAACTTGCAAAGCATTTTAATGTGAAATGAAAATAACAAAAGTGGTAAAGGTGGACTAGAATAGAGACATTAGCTGGAAGGAGACAAGACCCAAATGAAGCCTTGAAGAATAAATGATAAAGATATACATATTATATTATACTTTGGGTTTGAGCATAGGCAATTATTAATTAAATTTGAATATAAGATCAATATCAGCAGAGAATGGTTATATGCTTTTGTTTGCCTGTACAAAGTTATATACTACCTCTCTCATCTGAACTTACCTTTATGACAGCAGTCAAGGAAGTGAAAAAACCGAATATGCATACAGTGCTTTCCTGCATCATCCCTTCAGTATAGAAAAATAATTTTAAAATCCTCTTCAACGTTCATAAGAAAATTATAGTGTCCATGGTTTTGGCCATCAGGAAATTATACTGTTATGCAGACTACCAAAAATAGAGCCAATTTTTCAGCACTACTAGTACTGGCCTCAGTTCTGTGCTGGGCCTGTTTCTACCTGTCTAAACCATATCATTGATTTGGGAGGATGTATGTATGTTCATACTATTCCAAAAACTACCCGAGGGCTTTATTTTACAATTCTCCAGCAAGTATATGTTCCCAAACTCTCCTTCACTGTAAACTAATCATCTGTATTGATTCTAAAACTTTTCATTCTCTATAAAATACGAATCAAGTGCACTGATATTTTTTTTTAATAAAAAGCCACATCTTTTATTCTAGGCACTCTTTCAATCAAAATAAATCTAGTCATACTCATGGCAGAGTTAGCTGCTATTTCTTGGATTTTCTATACGAAGTCGACATGAACAATGACCAAGTAGACTCTACATGGAGCTAGAGTTGTGTTAATCATTTTATAATAAGTAAACCCTAATCAGAAACTTAACATTATTTAATTAGAATCTAGATCTAGATAGGCAATACAGCTTGGGGTGGGGGCAGATATTTAAAAATCTATACAATTCAATTCTTCTACAATCTTTTTTCTTTTTTAATGTTAGCAATTCGTTTTATTTCAATGTTCAAAAGATGAGATTTAAACATCTTAAATTTTATTAGCCAGCACTTCCTGTTTTATTTGTTTGTTTTGTTGTTTTCCTTTGCTTCCTTTTGTCTTATTCATCATAACCTAGGTTAGTTTTACAGACATGAAAGGATGGGGAAATTTTAGGGATAGGCTAGTTAGATCTTCCAATTGCCTTTAATTTCCAAGACTGGATTGAACGTCTTAATATATTACATCTTTTAAGTAATGAGCGCAATGTTAACATGAGTCAACAGCTTTCCAGGCATACTATGTGAATTAGAATAAAAGATATTTCCATACCCCGAACTTGCCTATATGATGAATTATGGAGTAAACCAAGAAGAATAAGCCGATTATGTGGTTATTCTTGTTACAGCAAATGTTTAGCACTGTGCCTGGCAGTTTGTAGATGCTCATTATGTATATTATATAAATGTCGAATGAATTTTTCAAATAGCTCAGGACATAAGTGTTTAGTAGGTATAGTAGGCAGAATTCTAAGATGACTCCCAATGACCCTTGTCCTTGTGAGATCCCCAACTCTTCAGTGTAGGATGAAACTGTGAATATGATATCATTCCTGAGATTATGTTATATGGCAAAAGAGATCATCCTTGAGTAGGCCTTACTAATCAGCTTAGCCCTTATAAGCAGAGAATTGCCTCTAGTTGGCAAAAGAGGGAGTCATTACAACAATTCTAAGTGTGAGAAGAAACCACACTGCGGAGATATTCTATGGCTGACTTTGAAGAAGGAGGAGTCTATGTGGCAAGAAATGATAATGACCTCTAGTTGTTAAGAGTAGCCCCCAGCTAATGGCCAACAAGGAAATGGATATCTACAATCATGAGGAACTGAATTCTGTCCAAAATCTGAATGAGCTTGTAAGCAAACTTCTCCCCAGTTGAGTACTCAGTCTGGCCAATACCTTGATTTCAGCCTTATGATACCCAGGGCAGGCTACTCAGCCATGCTATGCTTGGACTGCTGAGCAACAGAATTGTGCTTAAAATAATTTGGCCATTATTTTAAGCCAAATTGTTACACTAAATTTATAGTATAAAAGTTCTCATTTTAATTATATCTAAGAAAAATAATTCTTTGGGGAGTTTTAAGAAGTTTATCACCTGGAAACCCTCAGCATTTTTTTTTTT
>NW_011888997.1:1565339-1577782 GCF_000151845.1 Pteropus vampyrus | reverse complement strand
GATTATGTGGTTATTCTTGTTACAGCAAATGTTTAGCACTGTGCCTGGCAGTTTGTAGATGCTCATTATGTATATTATATAAATGTCGAATGAATTTTTCAAATAGCTCAGGACATAAGTGTTTAGTAGGTATAGTAGGCAGAATTCTAAGATGACTCCCAATGACCCTTGTCCTTGTGAGATCCCCAACTCTTCAGTGTAGGATGAAACTGTGAATATGATATCATTCCTGAGATTATGTTATATGGCAAAAGAGATCATCCTTGAGTAGGCCTTACTAATCAGCTTAGCCCTTATAAGCAGAGAATTGCCTCTAGTTGGCAAAAGAGGGAGTCATTACAACAATTCTAAGTGTGAGAAGAAACCACACTGCGGAGATATTCTATGGCTGACTTTGAAGAAGGAGGAGTCTATGTGGCAAGAAATGATAATGACCTCTAGTTGTTAAGAGTAGCCCCCAGCTAATGGCCAACAAGGAAATGGATATCTACAATCATGAGGAACTGAATTCTGCCCAAAATCTGAATGAGCTTGTAAGCAAACTTCTCCCCAGTTGAGTACTCAGTCTGGCCAATACCTTGATTTCAGCCTTATGATACCCAGGGCAGGCTACTCAGCCATGCTATGCTTGGACTGCTGAGCAACAGAATTGTGCTTAAAATAATTTGGCCATTATTTTAAGCCAAATTGTTACACTAAATTTATAGTATAAAAGTTCTCATTTTAATTATATCTAAGAAAAATAATTCTTTGGGGAGTTTTAAGAAGTTTATCACCTGGAAACCCTCAGCATTTTTTTTTTTTAATATGTAAGTGCTCTTTAGACAATCCTCAATTATAATATAGATCACCCTAAATAATTGCATAAAGAAGAGCAGGTGTTTGGCACAAGTCAGTTAAATATGGGTTGTTTAAGTCATTCACCTAATTCTACAGCATTTAGAAAAAGGAAAAGAGACTAGTCTACATGAAATGAGCAACCAATTAAAAGTGTAGCCAATATTAGGAAGCAGTTATTTTGGTTGGAAATTTCCTTTCACTGCAGCATAGTCCTCAAGCGAATGTTTATGGGAAAGGATGAAAAATTTGCTTCTACTATTTAAATATTGATCTCTAAGAATGTGTAGACAGCTTTATTCCTTTGTATTATGTAGTTAGCAGCTTTCCTATTAGGAACAATTAAATTCGAATCTCACTACTTGGATTTTACATTGGAAATGCATTAGTTATATTGAGATTTATATCTAGTCTTTTGAGTGTTTAACCTGTGCCTAAAACTCTTTAATGAATTATATGCAATATAATCAAGTCATGATGTGTAGAGAATCACCACTACTACACATCAAATACTATATTCAAGCTCTCTGAACCTAGGGCCAGAAAGGAAGGGTATCTTTTAATTAATTTTTCTACAATGTTAAATTTATCCAGGCAGCATGACATAGTGGTTAAGAAGTGACCCTGTATTAAAGTAAATGTGAATTTGAATCTGACACTGGTTAGTTGTGTGATTGTGATGACATTGGGCCCATCCAGATAATTTAAGATAATCTCTCTACCTCAAAATCCTTAATTATATCTACAAGTCTCTTTAACCATGTAAGATAACATGTTCACAGGTTCTGAGTATTAGGACAGACATAATGGTGCAGGGGGGACATTATTTGGCTAACCAGAGTAATTTACTTTCATTTCTTCCCTGTGTTGTCTTTAGTTTAATCTACAATATGTTAGCTAGAAAAGGCTGAGGAGACTTAATTCTAATATTAAACTTTATAGATGGTCTACAAAATATTGGCTACTCAGAGATACTACTCAAATTAAAACACAACCCTTTTGCAAAAAATAGATAATACACTTTGGAGCACAATGAGAAAAAATGTGGTTTTCCCTGAAGGATATTGCATGTATATTCTAGCTGATATCAGGATAAACTAGAGTGAAATTAGATAAGCAGTCCTTTTCTCTATTATTCCCTTCTGTATGCATTATCTTGACTATCTTAGTTCAGGCCTATTTTTGTAGATCACTGACAGAGGATAAGCCAAAAGGCATTGATGATTCTGCAATCTGGACCAGCGCCCGTGGGAAAGCTGAATGAGATAACTGCATTTTTTTTAAACTGTGAGAAAATCTAAAAACTTAAGACCAAGTTAACCAGGAAGGAAGTTTTAAATGTGGACCCTCTAATTTTATTCCAACTAATGTCAGTTTTTATGAAGTTGAATTTCTGACTCAGGAATTTCTTCTCACTGATTAAATTGGCCTCATTTCAACACATAATATTGGCTTCTTTCTAAAGATCAACTTGCTTATCAACAATATAATCTATTCTCTTTATTTCTAATAAAATGAAATTACCCAGCATTCATTATTTTCAATGGTTTAGAAATAATTTTTTTTAATAAATGCTATCATTCATAAAATATAGTATTTTTGGCAAACTATCATTGCTCATTCAAGAGTGCCACAGGCTTTATCAGTTGTGTTTAAAAATATAGCTTTTCTATAAAGCATAGGAAATTTCAGTAATTGAAATTGACTCAATTTAATTATTAATTGTCATCATCATTAGCACTGATTTTTTGTGATCTGTGATTTTCGTCATTCTTTTACAGTCATCAGATTTGCTTTAGCTATTCATTGTCATGGTATACCTCACAGGCCAACATTTTATAACATACAGAAGAGTTTCTTTCCCCATGTGATTTTCACACCTATAGTAAAATATATCAATTTTTAATTACATATCTAAGAGAAATTAAATAGAAGCTAGCTAGAAACCAAAGCATTATCTCCTTTCAAAAATGATAGTTCTGCTTTTGGGTAAAATGCTGTAAATTGAAATTGTTAGCCACCCCTCCCTCATAAAAAAATCTTTCCTCTTTAATGCTTCAATCCAGATTTCTCCTCTCACAGATAAACTTGTCATATGTAATGTGGAGGATTCCTGTTCAATGTTTACATGAGAGAAAGAATGGTCTCTAATTAATCACCAGTAGACAGCACCGGTAATTATGTGTTGGTCATGTTTCTGATGCAAATGTTCATAATTCAAATTAAATGTAATGAGCACAGGTAGTTTAGCAGCTTTTAGTCTCTGGTGCAAACCAAGGCAATTAAGACAGTTTTTCTGTTCATGAAATCACAAAATCATAGAATATGAGAAATGGAAGAAATCTAACATGTCTTCATAACTTATTCTCTCATTTTACAAATGTGGAAACTGAAATCCAAAGAGACTCAATGTCTCTCTCCTCTAAACCACCTTGTGTTAGGCATAAATGAGTTTATTAATGGCCTCACAGCTGGCAATAGACAAATCTGTGAAGATCATAAAGGATCTTTGCGTCTCCATCCTCTACTCTGCCCTTTGTCTGACTTCCTCCCTGCCCATAGTTATTTATTGCTTTCCTCCTCTCCTCACATCAAAGTTAGTCAAAGCTCTGATCTCAGGCCTTTATGCTTGCTGTGTACTTAATTCCATCATACCTTCTCCAGAATTATTTGTATTAACAAATCGTAAACTGTGGAATTGTGGAGTGAAGCATTGAAATTAGTGGATGAAAGAGGTGACAAAACTTGAATACTGGCTGCCTCTTAAGTGTAAGGTTGGCCCCCTGTGCCCTTAATTAATGTTATTAAAAATAAATAGTTGGCCTCAGAAACCTAGAGCACATCAGCTCTGTTTAGATGCCCCACAAACATTTTTTTATAGATCTGATTTTTCATTGTTTTTATTAACAAGATACAAAAAGGGGTTATAAAACAATTCTAAACTATAAATCACAATATCACAAACATGCATGCACTCATCATAAAGTTTAAGATATATCAAAATATGAATTTTGACACCCCTGTGTAATGTATCCGAATCACATCCATTTAATTTGTTCTATCAGAAAAAGAAATGACTTTTAAGTATTCAAATTCATTTACTCTTCTCTGTGATTTTACCACTTACCTTTGTACCCTTATAAAACTATATTATTTAGTTTAATGTGTTTTTAATCTTATGTAAATGGAATCATTGTATATGTATTCTGCAAACTGCTTTTTTGGTGAAATATTATGATCTTGAAATTCATACATTTGTAATTCTAGTTTATTCAGTTTTAATACTTTTGGTACTCTATTGCATAAATATGTCAAAACTTATTTATCTATTCTACTTTGGATGCCATAAATATTTTTTATAAATTCTGATACTTTTGGATTTATTTCTATCATTTTATTTTGTATTTTCTAAGTACCTTTATCTTCTGTTTATTTTCCTCTTTTTTTGTTTTCTTTTGAATGTTTGTTTATTCTATTATCCCCTATTTACTAGCTTGATATTTTTAAACTGTCTAATTTTGTAATAGCTGAGTTAGAAATTATAATATCCATACTTATCAGAATCTAAGATTCAAAAATAAAGAACTTCATTTAAAACATTGATACAACTCTTGGAATATCTCAATAAAACAATCAAACAGACAAAGCTCTGCCTTATTAGAACTACCTTTGGGCTCTGTAAAAATTTACATTTTAGTGTCTTTAGCATACTTTGTCTCCAAACAATTTGCCTCCTAATTTCTATGCTATTGCTGTTATGTATTGTAGTTCTGTTTTGTATTTAGCTTTATAATGTATTATTTGTTTATTTGATAAACATTTATGTATATTTTCCACTTTCTTTGTTTATCCTTCCTTCTTGCATGTTAGACTTTCATCTGGAATCACTTTTTTCCTACCTAAAGGGAATTCTTTTCTACCTTAAAGGGAAATGTGTTGATGCAAACTCTGCATCGGTTTTTCATCAGTTCTGGAAATTCAATTTTTATTTCTTTGAATATTGTCTTTCTCCCATTCCTTCTCTACTCTCCTCCTGAAATCCAATTAGATGTATATGACACCCTCTCACTCTATTTTATTTGTCCTTTTTATTACTCATCCACACATTTCATTTTATCTTCACGTACTGAGAGTTTAAAATTTATTTTAATCACATTTTCATTTCTGAAAATTATTCTTATTTATCCTATTATTATAGTGTATTTCTCCTGCTTATTTATTTGTTTTCTAAACATGCGATATAAATATTTTCTATAGTAGATTTGATAATTCTAACAGCTGAAGTCTTTGTAGGTCTGATTCTTCTGTCTTTTATTGCTGCTAATTCTGATTCATGGTGACTTGTTTATACACACACACACACACACACACACACACACACACACATTTAGATATTTGATTAATAGCTCATATTTTCTGTGAACTTATCTGTTTGCATTCTTATCAGTTGGCATGAGGCCTTTCTGGATAGAAAGTAGGTTCCATCAAAAAGGATTTTCATTTGCTGACTGAGAATTCTCTCAGTCTATAACCACGTTAAATAAGTTATCTGCCTAAGGATTTTCTGACCACTTGAGTAATATGTGTGTGGGATGTAAACCCAGGTAGGGACCAGAAGAATTTTCCACCCAGCACCAAGATATCAGAAAGTTAATTTTCCTTGTTAATGTTCTGAAACAGATCTAGTTGTTTTTTGTTCATTCTTACATTAAATGCTAACACCTGTTGGCTCCAAGATTTTTCTATGGATCTCATACAAAATCCTGTTCTTGGGGCACAATCTTTGTTATGCTCCCATGTGACAAACAAAATTCCAGGTTGCTTGAGTTCAGCAAATACCAGGCAGAATCTACCTTCAGAGTCCTGTTTACCTCTCCACATTTCTGCCTTCTCTTATTTTCTGGCATCTGAGAAATCGTTACCTTCCTGTTGGTTCATCAACACATTTAATGCACTTAAAAATAAATATTTTAAATTATAATGTAGTATTTGGAGTTCTTTTCTGCAGGAAACTTAGAATATTTAAATTGCTGTACTGCTAGAAACAGAAATAAATGATCAATTTTAAAATAAAATTTATTTTCAAAACTGTTATAAGTAGCAATATGCACATGATAATTTATTACTTATCTGTATATCTCCAGCATTTAAGACCGTGTCTAAATTTTTATAGTGTCTCTTAAAAAATTATATATATACAAACACACACATGGTAAATTTCACATGGATTATCTCTTGAAATCGTCATGACGACTGTATGCATTTCTAAAGAAATATTCCACAGAGTCATTTACTAAAAGAAATAGATTGTAGGGAAAGAGTGCTTAGGCTGACTATCCAAAATTTCTAAGAACACGGCTATTGGAGCACTCACTAAAACAATAACATTCTTAATAATAAATAATCAAATAATTTTTAAAAGATGTTAAATTCCTAATGAGTAAAAAATAATAAAGTAAATACGAGCTATAACTTAAAATATAAGATAAAAGTACCTTGATGGAAGCAAGTATAAGGATCTTTTATGAGAGAGCTTGTGGCCACTTTGAGCAAAGAACTTGGATACTACTACCAGACAACCACTAAAACACTGCTGTTCTGTCTCATGGTTTATTATATTCAATTCTTGCTATCATTTGCATTCAGCTGCTTCTTCTTAGTAGCACAAACATTAACATACTGGAAAAAATTGCTCATGAACCAATGTAACTTTTGCATACGCTATCATTCTCCCATATGCTAATCTTATATGAGCTAATTCACATTACAAAAATGTGTTACTGTAGAACAGACTATATTAATATCCTCATATTCCTGACAAGAAAAATGAGATTTACAGAAGTTAAATAATTTGCCCAAGTTATTCAGCAAGTAATGCTGAATCTGGGATTTGAGAAGTATAATTCTAGACACTCCTAACTATTATGCATCTCTGTTGTAACAGACCCCAAAAATTTAAGATTTACTTGAAATAGGATAAATTATGATAACAACTGAAGCTGCATGGGTACTGTTTTTGACTCTCTTTTAAGAATTACACAATTAAAAATAACTTCTACAATTAGACTTACAATAATATTAAATGGATCAACTTTTCTAAAATTTTAATTTCTAATTGCTTTAACTTTAGGTTAACATCTCAAGAAAATCACCATGTCAAAGTTGTACAGATATTACAGGATTAAATAATGTAAAATAGTATGCTGTATTTCTATGCCTTACTTTGGTGTTAGTCCACATCAGCTTAAGAGAAAAGGCATGCATGTTCATTTAGTTATCTATTCATTCATCTGATCTTTATTAGGTACTTTCTAGTTGCTAGGATGCATCAGTGAACAAAGTTTGTGTTTTTAGGGGCTTACATTTTTAGAAGGGAAAAAAAAGAAAATATACAAATAAAATGTTTGATGTCAAATGGTGGCAAGTATTATTAGGCCAAAATAGAATAGTGTTAAAAATGCTGCTAGTAGGCATAGTAATATAGTCTGCAAATATTGAATGAAGTGAAGGAGTGATCCATTTAAATGCCTTCAGGACTGAGGTCTGGGACTGAACGTGTGGTGTACTAGAGAAGGCCAGGTGCGACACTGGAGTGAGCCAGGGGTTTGGAAGTGAGACCATGTAGACCATATATCATATGCCATGGTAAGAATTTTGGATTTTATTGTAAATATGATAGAAATCCATTGATGGATTTTGAACAGGGAAGAATATGAAATGATTCACAATTTAAAAGCCTCATAGATTTTATATGTATATATGTGTATGTGTAAGAATGTAAGGAAGAAAATAGGCAGAACAGTTCAAATAGTCCAAATTTAGAATAAGGACTGAAATTAGAATAATGATGAAAATGGTATAAAGCAATCAAATTCAGGCTATACATTAAAAATAGAAACAACACAATTTGTTGATGTGGATTCTTCATATAAACTTGAAATCGTGTGAAATTCCCATAAACAGTAGAAGGAGAGAAAGAAATAGCGGACTTTACTATTTTTTTAAAAGCAAAAGTTAAAATTTCTAATAATATCTGTAAGCAATATCACATTTCATCTTGGAATACTCAGATTTCTGCTTTCAACTCAAATATCTTCAGAGTTGATATCAAAGTATTAGTTTAAAATTTTTGTATTTATAGAACCCTTTATAAAATGAAATCTTCCACCACACCACAATATATAAAATATAGCGATGCATTTTTTCATATAAATGTTTTACGTAAATCCAAGCTCGTAACATTTATAATAAATTTAATCAGTTAAATGATAAGACCGTTTTAAAGAATATAAAAAAGTTAATGACTTCATGAAGTTTAAACATTTGTTGGAATGCATGATAACCAGATGGATGGAGGAATTTATTTAGAGAAGCTTGAAAGATACTAGAACTATCACATGGGAAAGTCAATAGCAAACCACTTTAGCGCAGAAAGGAGAAAGCCTTGTTAAGATGACTCCAGGGTCATATAATCGTCATTACCCTTCCTTAACCTTCATCTGTTGCAAACTTCTAATTCAATCACACATGAATAAAGTATTAACATTTGACACAAATAGAATTAATAACCTCTTTTTTCACTTTGTATGTTTCTAATTTAATAGAACTAATATGATAATGTAAGAGCACTGTTCTTAAAAAACACACAATCAATAGGATTCCATTTTCACCTTTCATTTTTATTTTTACTGAGCTCACTTATGGAGCTTTTAGAACAAGTACTGAATGACCTTTTGTCATTCACAGTGTACTATTTTTGAAAAGCTGAAAGATAGGAAATCAGGTGCGCATGCCTTGATATTGTTAACTGAACTGTCCCGTTATTCATTGAATACAAATTCACCAATTTAGTCAAACAAGTTACAATTATGTCACTTTGTTCAAAGCTGGCAAACAGATTTTAAATAAACACTGCTTCGGAGAATCTATTCTACTCCTCCTACGTTTAGAATAAGTTCAGATATAGTTGTATTAGTCTGGCAAGAAATCCAACACACAAAATGCTGACTTCCAAAACCAAGAAGCAAGGGAGAGAGGGAGTAATATTTCTCTCTTCAAAATTTTATCCTTGATTGGCTTCCTTACCCTTGACTGGCTTCCCTGTTGACTCCTGAATGCTCTTCCCAGCCAGAGCCTTTAAAATGTTGTTTGTTTTATAAAATTTTGTTTACAGATAATTTTTCAGAAACTTTTCAACTATGTCAAGCAAAGCAGACTTGAATCAAGAACTACTGTTTGAGACAAGATTTACTTGACAAGAATCATGATAAACATTTCACTTTTGATAAATAAGGCCCTTCCCTGGAAATCTGCAAATAAGCTCCTCATTTTTCATGATCAAATGTTTGGGCCGTCACCCCCTCATAAGGATCAGTGCCCCTTTTCTTGTAAATCTTTCTGCCGAGCTCTACTCAATACCTCACAATTGTCAACTAGTCTTCCTCCTTGCTTTCAGAACATCTCAGCTTGGATTTAATGGGCCTATTCTTTAAATGCTTAAAAGGAAATTCTTAGACATCCTTATGTTTGATTGTTTAATTGATCTGATTGACACGGTTTCCTTAAATTCTGTTTGAGGTTGTAATTCTGTGAGACTACAGGAAACAAATAGTTATTGCAACATCTTCTCCCCTATTGACTATTAAAAAAACATTGCTATTAATTGTTGTTCTTCATGATCTTTGAGCAATAATATTCAGTGATTAAAAATAATTTTCAGCCTTTTATAATTCAAAATTGTTTTCTCACAGTCCCTTTAAATATGTTCTTATAACCTATTTTCCCCAAATTTCCTCCACTCTCCAAATTATTCTCTCTTTCTCTCTCTTTCTCTCCCCACTTCCCCCACCTCACACCCTCGCTCCCACTTTCTATCTCTCTTCTCTCTTTCTCTCCCTCCCTTCCATATTTGGTTTCTTTTATTATATTCTGATATTTTATTTCACTTTTTTCTTTAAATGATGTATGCATGCTTAATTTATCTATGAGGTTTCTTTTTAAAATGCTTAATTTATCTATGAGGTTTCTTTTTAAAATCTTATTTAAAAACTGGTTATCGTAGTATTAGATATCAGCACTTATTACATTCTAGTTATCTTCCCTATGTACTTAAAATTTTTTAAGTAAGGAAAAAAACAAAGAGCAGCCACCTGCTACTCTTTTTCTTTTTCTTTTTTTCCATTGAGGCTTTATGACACCTGGCACTAACTTCATTAGAAGATTTAGAGCAATATAAAGTTGACCTGAGAGCTATAGCCCAACATGCTTTCTTTCTTTGTCACATTCTGCTATGGCATCTTATCTTTTACTCCACCCATCTTTCTGTTTCTGACCATAATTAGGAAGTGGGTTTCTAATTTAGGGCATAATAGGGTATGAAGCAATTTGGGAGATTATTATCAGTAATAATGTAAATTATTGTTTATAACATTATAAATTGAGAGATTATTACTTGTAAAATATAAGCATGAGTAAAGGTAGGTGGCTGGCATAGGAGCAGTTAAGATCATAAAAGACATAGATCTAGACCAGCATTTGGGTTTGGAGTTAATCAAGGCCAGGATATTTGTCAAAGTTGCTGGTTGATAGAAGTGTTAAAATCAGGACGTAAGGTCAAGGTAGAAAGACACAGACAGAGCCCAGGGTCTCTGCCATTTGGTCAGAGAGCCTTCAGGTAGACGCTTTCTGATAATTTACAGGTGCATATCCCAAAAAATGTCTTCCAAGGAATCACAGCCCCATGCATTTAGGGCTCAGTGGTCAATTTAATTTGCAAAAGGCTGAATGCCGTTTCAATCATGGAGAGTCATGGTGCATTTCAAGCTGTTAAAGGCTCTAAAATAAACTGTCCTTTAAAACAATTGTATTTATGTAGCTTTCCCTAAGCCTATTTGACCTGTTGACATTCTTTGAATGAACGCTCTTTGAAAATTAAAGCCTAGGATGCATCCTTACCACTTCCTCTCTGTTTCGTACCAGTCACTATGTTCTATAAGTGCCAGAGATTCTTTCTTTAAAGAACCTCTCACAGCTCTTCCTTCTTGCTATCACCCGTGTTCAGGTTAGAGGTTCTCAATGTCAATAGGAGTGAGAAGAGACAGATATAACTCATATCAATAGGAGTATGCATAGTTTCAAAATCAAATTCAATGTTATAATTTCTTATTTATCATCAAAATAATTTAAGGGTTTGAAAAAAATTAAAGAAGGACCTAATATTGATTTTACTTGTCAAAAGAGAAAATGGATTTTAAGAAGTCAAGAAACACTGATTTAGACCTCTAGGAGGTCTCAGGCATTGTAACAGACTTAATCTAAACTGTTTCTCACTCCCACGTGCCATAGCCAGTCTCAGCAATGCAATGATCTGACAAGAGATAAAACTTGTCCCCTTCTTGAGAAGCTATAAAAATGCACTGGCAACCAAAGGACTGCTATAGAATAATAAGTTGCCTGACCTCAAACAAGACAATTACTTTCTATGGACCTTAGTCTCCTTATCTGCGAAATGAGTGCAGAGGATTAGACAAATCTCGACCTATATGAATTTAACATCTCTTCCCTATCAAAAACTAAATCCCACCTTCTTAGCTAGGTATGTAAGACTTTCATAATTTATCACAAATCTATTTTTACGAGTTTTTTTTTTCCACTAGTCCCACCACAAACTCTCTACCCTTGGCCTATTTTTCATGTCACTATTGCCTGAATAACCCTTGCTTATTCCTATCACAGAGCCTTTGCTTATGACAGTTTCATCTCTGGAAACTTTCTACCACTTATTCTTTTCTAAAACATACCCATCCATGCAATGAGATTTAATTCACATGTCTTAGGATTTAATTCTCTGATCTTTCTGTGGTCATTCTGAACAATAGTAATTTCTTCCTAATCAATATCCTATACCAAAAATTTGTATGTCATTATTTGAGCCTCATAATGTAAGGCCTTATGTATTTAAGTATCTTATTTCCCCTAATTAAATTGTATGTACCCCTAGGGTTAGAAATTCTTGTACTTCAATAGCTTTCTCACAGTGACTAATAAAATATCCATGGTCAATGATTAGTATTTGTGAATATTTATATGTTAATTAATCATAGAAGATGTATAAATCCATAGAGAGTCTATTTATATCAAATTCAAAGCTGCATCACAAAAATCAAAATGACATACCCTGAGAAAACTGAGAGAAATGTGATTTTATTAAACTTTCTTAGTCACTAATTCAAAATAGAAACTAATCTATCTTCTTTTTTCAAATTTTCAAATTTGAAAAGATGCCCTGCATTTCTTGATTCAAAAATGTTCAAATGGATAAACACATGAAAAGGAGAAACATTAAACAGTCATTAATTTAGTCCAAGAAGTGGTTATAATTATCCATTTGTAATTATTTCACTTCTGCTTGTTTAAAATGCATCTACATTTCAAAATTAAACATCTGTGGATATTTCAATTGCATTTTTTGGACTTGGAATTTATGTCTGAAGACATTCTTTTATGGGCTGTACTTATCAGCTCTCTAAAGGTTCACATTCCAGTCGCTTTATATGACATCATAAAATTATCTTGCTTTTTCATTTTTATATTTGCTTAGCATCTAT
>NW_011888997.1:1557923-1565289 GCF_000151845.1 Pteropus vampyrus | reverse complement strand
TTAGACATCCTTATGTTTGATTGTTTAATTGATCTGATTGACACGGTTTCCTTAAATTCTGTTTGAGGTTGTAATTCTGTGAGACTACAGGAAACAAATAGTTATTGCAACATCTTCTCCCCTATTGACTATTAAAAAAACATTGCTATTAATTGTTGTTCTTCATGATCTTTGAGCAATAATATTCAGTGATTAAAAATAATTTTCAGCCTTTTATAATTCAAAATTGTTTTCTCAAGGATTGAGTTAACAGTCCCTTTAAATATGTTCTAATAACCTATTTTCCCCAAATTTCCTCCACTCTCCAAATTATTCTCTCTTTCTCTCTCTTTCTCTCCCCACTTCCCCCACCTCACACCCTCGCTCCCACTTTCTATCTCTCTTCTCTCTTTCTCTCCCTCCCTTCCATATTTGGTTTCTTTTATTATATTCTGATATTTTATTTCACTTTTTTCTTTAAATGATGTATGCATGCTTAATTTATCTATGAGGTTTCTTTTTAAAATGCTTAATTTATCTATGAGGTTTCTTTTTAAAATCTTATTTAAAAACTGGTTATCGTAGTATTAGATATCAGCACTTATTACATTCTAGTTATCTTCCCTATGTACTTAAAATTTTTTAAGTAAGGAAAAAAACAAAGAGCAGCCACCTGCTACTCTTTTTCTTTTTCTTTTTTTCCATTGAGGCTTTATGACACCTGGCACTACTAACTTCATTAGAAGATTTAGAGCAATATAAAGTGGACCTGAGAGCTATAGCCCAACATGCTTTCTTTCTTTGTCACATTCTGCTATGGCATCTTATCTTTTACTCCACCCATCTTTCTGTTTCTGACCATAATTAGGAAGTGGGTTTCTAATTTAGGGCATAATAGGGTATGAAGCAATTTGGGAGATTATTATCAGTAATAATGTAAATTATTGTTTATAACATTATAAATTGAGAGATTATTACTTGTAAAATATAAGCATGAGTAAAGGTAGGTGGCTGGCATAGGAGCAGTTAAGATCATAAAAGACATAGATCTAGACCAGCATTTGGGTTTGGAGTTAATCAAGGCCAGGATATTTGTCAAAGTTGCTGGTTGATAGAAGTGTTAAAATCAGGACGTAAGGTCAAGGTAGAAAGACACAGACAGAGCCCAGGGTCTCTGCCATTTGGTCAGAGAGCCTTCAGGTAGACGCTTTCTGATAATTTACAGGTGCATATCCCAAAAAATGTCTTCCAAGGAATCACAGCCCCATGCATTTAGGGCTCAGTGGTCAATTTAATTTGCAAAAGGCTGAATGCCGTTTCAATCATGGAGAGTCATGGTGCATTTCAAGCTGTTAAAGGCTCTAAAATAAACTGTCCTTTAAAACAATTGTATTTATGTAGCTTTCCCTAAGCCTATTTGACCTGTTGACATTCTTTGAATGAACGCTCTTTGAAAATTAAAGCCTAGGATGCATCCTTACCACTTCCTCTCTGTTTCGTACCAGTCACTATGTTCTATAAGTGCCAGAGATTCTTTCTTTAAAGAACCTCTCACAGCTCTTCCTTCTTGCTATCACCCGTGTTCAGGTTAGAGGTTCTCAATGTCAATAGGAGTGAGAAGAGACAGATATAACTCATATCAATAGGAGTATGCATAGTTTCAAAATCAAATTCAATGTTATAATTTCTTATTTATCATCAAAATAATTTAAGGGTTTGAAAAAAATTAAAGAAGGACCTAATATTGATTTTACTTGTCAAAAGAGAAAATGGATTTTAAGAAGTCAAGAAACACTGATTTAGACCTCTAGGAGGTCTCAGGCATTGTAACAGACTTAATCTAAACTGTTTCTCACTCCCACGTGCCATAGCCAGTCTCAGCAATGCAATGATCTGACAAGAGATAAAACTTGTCCCCTTCTTGAGAAGCTATAAAAATGCACTGGCAACCAAAGGACTGCTATAGAATAATAAGTTGCCTGACCTCAAACAAGACAATTACTTTCTATGGACCTTAGTCTCCTTATCTGCGAAATGAGTGCAGAGGATTAGACAAATCTCGACCTATATGAATTTAACATCTCTTCCCTATCAAAAACTAAATCCCACCTTCTTAGCTAGGTATGTAAGACTTTCATAATTTATCACAAATCTATTTTTACGAGTTTTTTTTTTCCACTAGTCCCACCACAAACTCTCTACCCTTGGCCTATTTTTCATGTCACTATTGCCTGAATAACCCTTGCTTATTCCTATCACAGAGACTTTGCTTATGACAGTTTCATCTCTGGAAACTTTCTACCACTTATTCTTTTCTAAAACATACCCATCCATGCAATGAGATTTAATTCACATGTCTTAGGATTTAATTCTCTGATCTTTCTGTGGTCATTCTGAACAATAGTAATTTCTTCCTAATCAATATCCTATACCAAAAATTTGTATGTCATTATTTGAGCCTCATAATGTAAGGCCTTATGTATTTAAGTATCTTATTTCCCCTAATTAAATTGTATGTACCCCTAGGGTTAGAAATTCTTGTACTTCAATAGCTTTCTCACAGTGACTAATAAAATATCCATGGTCAATGATTAGTATTTGTGAATATTTATATGTTAATTAATCATAGAAGATGTATAAATCCATAGAGAGTCTATTTATATCAAATTCAAAGCTGCATCACAAAAATCAAAATGACATACCCTGAGAAAACTGAGAGAAATGTGATTTTATTAAAGTTTCTTAGTCACTAATTCAAAATAGAAACTAATCTATCTTCTTTTTTCAAATTTTCAAATTTGAAAAGATGCCCTGCATTTCTTGATTCAAAAATGTTCAAATGGATAAACACATGAAAAGGAGAAACATTAAACAGTCATTAATTTAGTCCAAGAAGTGGTTATAATTATCCATTTGTAATTATTTCACTTCTGCTTGTTTAAAATGCATCTACATTTCAAAATTAAACATCTGTGGATATTTCAATTGCATTTTTTGGACTTGGAATTTATGTCTGAAGACATTCTTTTATGGGCTGTACTTATCAGCTCTCTAAAGGTTCACATTCCAGTCGCTTTATATGACATCATAAAATTATCTTGCTTTTTCATTTTTATATTTGCTTAGCATCTATTTCTCCACATTGTAGTGTATACTTCATAGCCACAAGAATTTTGGTCATCATGATCACCACCATGCTTTATTTTTTATTTTTATTTTTTTATAGAACATATATATGTTTTATTTTTTTATAGAACATATATATGTTTATTTACACAAATGTACTTTTTATTTTACAAAAATGGAATGATTTTACATGAATTGTCTATGTCTTCATATTTTTATGCAATTTTTTAAAATTAATTTGTTTGAATTAGTTTCCAGTGTACATTACATTGGTTAGACATCTATATAGTTCATAAAATGATCCCCCCAGTTGTTCCCTCCCTTCCCTGGCCCTCCACCAAGCCATCATATTAATGTTTTAGTCACTACTTACTACCATGTCTTGGTCACCACTATGTTATCAGGGTCTATGTAGTCACTTAGCTTCTGTCTTTTGAATAAATAAATAAAATACCTGCACAAACTGGAACAAGTCACTTGTCCTCAACTGCTGCATCTCTAAAAATAGAAAAATTTATCTATTCCAATATGTCTTAAACATGTGTTCCTTCAAACCACGAAGTTCCCTGGAGCTATCTTGGTATGTGAAAGGGAAGACCAAAACCAACAGTGATCCTGCTGCTTATCACACTCAATACGCAGATCTTTTTGTTTTTATCTGTTTTTCTAATGGGGGTAGGAGTGGGACAAGAAGATGGTTCAAAAGAAGATTTTGTTTAAAAATGTATGTTACTTTTACAATAAAAAATATCACCCTTCTAAATAAGATTATTTCCATAAATCTTTCTATAGTCCAACTCCCATTTTAAAGCTTAAGTTTCAAGGGCATTTTTTTTTTATTAGGCAAATACTGAAAGAAATCATTATTCTCTCTACTACTGTGCAAACTTTAACTTAAAAGTTATAGCACATGTGTTTTATGAAAAAGTAAAATGCCCTCATGTATCTGGGCCAGTCTGGCCATTTACACAGTACTAAAGATTCCAATGTCAATTTCCACCTTATGCTCAGGACTGTTACTTCAAATAAAACATTGAACACAACGAGCCCAGCTATGTGTGTCAAGAAGAAATAATACACTTAGAGCAACTATTCAGTATATGTTGAGAAACTAAGAACAATAATCAGATACAGTATTCGTTTTTATCGGTAATAATAATGATCACTTTACAGTGCCTGCTGAATCAATTACACTATTATTCTTACATTGTTGCCTTAATTTCAGTTATTGCTCTTGTTATTATTACATGTTTTTTTCTGTTATTGTAGTGGTTGTTCTGTCAATGCTTTTGACAATGACATAAAACGAAGATACTAGACTCGAATATTCTTGAAACCAGACTCGTCTTGAACTATGCAGAAAGCTCCTCCACCATTCTTATTTTTATTAAACTGAGCATGTTGGCTAAATAGCATTTAAATAAGAAATATCTTTAACTTAGCAGTTATTCTGATTGAGAAAAGTTTAATTTTTCCATCAGGTCATATTTGGAAAAATATCTTCTGTAAAATGAGCCAAAACTACTTATATAATCTGGAAAAATATGAGCTAGAATTCAAACTGCATATTTCTAGGAATAGCAAGAATAAATACTATTATTATTGAACAGATATTAATGTCAGACTTTCACTAGGCTCATTCTTAAATTATATAATTTAATTCTCAGAGCAATTATTAGGTACTATTGAGGCTCAGAGAGATTCATTGGAGGTTAAAAGTCATATAGTTATTAAATGACCCAACCATATTATAAACTCAGAGGTATTTGACTCTTTAGCCTGTTTTTAGCCTATATTTCAAGGCCTTCAAATTAAAATTACAATCTCTTAAATGATTATCAATGGTATTATCAATCCAAGAGAGAGAAATAGGACCATGAATGAGGTACCCTGAAACAGAATTTACTCTGCACAAACAATAGATTTTCTCTTCCTGGGTTCTTTGTCTATTTTCACTTTTCCATAATTCTTGGGAAAGGAAACAAGCAAAATTTATCAATAACAAGCAAAATTTATCAATAACTTGCTCTCTCATCACCTCGTTTTCCCCATTTGTGAAAATAAAAATTATTACACTATAATCAGAAAAAGCATTAAAATAAATCAGTTGTTTTGTTTTATTGCTAATCAAAATTAAGGGGAACAGAAAAACATTAAAGCATGAAACTAAGGAAACATGAAGTTAAGTATTATTGAATTTGTCTAACATAAAATATTAATACAGAGAAAAATACTGTTTTAGGGAAAATCCCCTCCAAAGATAAAGCATGTAAATGTTGATATATAATTCAAATTAATAATTTTCAAATTATGGCTGAGTTAATCTCATTTTTTAAGAAATGTGAACGATAAACTACCTGTCCTATTTTAAATGTGCATCAAGAAAAAAGAAATTGCTAACCAGTTAATTCCAAAGCATTTTCAGTTACCTGCCCTTTGAGCACTATCAACCAACCTCCACTGATGATTTCAGAGACAGTCTCAAAGTCAGACTCCTGAAATGTTTCTTAAAGGATAAGTATCATAAAAGACTAAATGATTTGGTGGTCCTAAGTGGAAAAGATTTGTTTCTAAAGAGCACCAAAACCAAAAATAACAACAGGGATAAAAGTAACCCATAGGTTTTTATGGACTATTTTAATTTTTATATGTATGTCTTTTTATTATTATTATAACTGCTTACATTTAAATAAGACTAAATTTCAGGTTCTGACATTTTTGGGGGGCACCAACTGGTAGCTATCTAAACATCGTAGAAGATTTTGGAATTTTTTTGGAAATAAATGCTCTTATTAGTTACCTAACTAGATCCATTCTCCCACACAGACATGCTCTCTCTCACAAACACTCATCGCTTTTTTTTAAATTTGTAACTTTTTTTCCCTCTGAAATGCAAGAAATTACAATGCCAAAATGATATGGCTTGTCTGATAGAAAAGTGCTTTGTGGGTTAGCTTCTTTTCAAATTACCTAACACTTAGGTAATGTAACTTTGCCAATGACAGACTTTCAATTTGACCCTATTTAACTGAGTTTTTTTAATGAAGCAATTATTTTTGCTTAATAAAAATTCCTCCAAAATTTTTCCTCATGATCTGAGTCCTCAAATAACAGTGTAATGGAACCTATCTGGTAACCTCTTGGAATGTTTCAAAATTCTTAAATATGTAATAATTAATGTAGGTTAATAAACACATTTTAAAGATATGTACATGTTAATTTTTTGATATTAGAGAAAATAGCAAGTAAAAATATAACTTAATAGTATTCTATAATTCTAGAATTATTAACAAATTAGTTTTAATCAAGACATAGAAGAAACTAATTTTACGAAGACTGGGTTTATTTTATAGTCAACTCATTTATTCAACAAATATTGACTGCCTCCTCTGTTAGGCCACAGAGTATAAAGTCATAGTTCTGTCCTTAAAGAATTTAAAGTTTAGTAAAAAAAAAAAAAAAAAATTCGAAACAAATTTTAAAAACAATAAAATAAGTGTTATAGGTATAATGGATACAAGGAAGTATGTCACCCTAACTGAGTGGATGCTATACACCTGCTCAAGATTGGAAAAATCTAAGAAAAACTTTTTAGAAAATGTGCTAATTAAGTTGAACATTAAAGGATAAGCAGGTGTTGGCATATTGAAATATCATTTTAGACACAGGAGATGAGGCAATGCAAAGCATTGTAGCTTGAGAAAGCAGAGAAGATTTCAAGTTATTTTAAGTATGAAATATGTTTAGAATGAAAGAACATTTACATTCTTTATGTTTAAAATGGAAAAACATGAATTGGAGTAAGAGACAAGACTTTAAGATGTGGAGGAGCTAAACCATGAAGTGCCCTGTACTGTACATTAAGATTTTATATTTTATCCTGAAGGTTATATGGATCTTAATCACTAGAACAGGACTTCATTAGACTAAGTAAAGAGTACTGATTTGAGGGACAAAAAAATTAAAATGCAGGTGGTGGGAAAATCCATACCAGTAGATTCTAGTAATACCTTCAAGAAATTAAAGCCTTAATTAAATTCTGTCGGTGGGGGCAGAGGGAAGAAATTAGATTTGAGAGCTATTTAGATGGTAAGTACAATAGGACGTGGTAATAAATTTGATGTTGAGGATGAAAGTGAGAGAAGAATCATAGATGATTGCCTCATTTTTAGTTAGGGTGATGGAAGACTGGTGATTCTATCCTGGGAGATAAGCAATTCAGGTAAAGAAGCAGGTATTGGAGGGAATGATGATGAAATTA
>NW_011888997.1:1538182-1557005 GCF_000151845.1 Pteropus vampyrus | reverse complement strand
GGTTCCCATCCTGATGACCTCATTTAATCTTAATTACCTCCTGAAAGGCACATCTCCAAATACAGTCACACTGGGAGTTAGGGCTTCAACATATGAATTTGGGGAGACACAATTTAGTCCATAACAAGAACACCAATTTGATGATAGGACAGACATTATTATCACTTTACAAATGTAAAGACTAAGGTTGAAATTGCTAAGTTACTTGTGCTGTCATACAGAGAGCACTGGAAATGGAATATGCTTAGTATCCTCTCTACATTCATGTGATATAGTGGACAGGACAATTATTCCTTTCTGGCAAGTTCAGCCTCAACAACAACAACAAAAGCAACCACATCACACAAGTCAACAGAAATTTAGCCAGGTTGGTTCTGGAGGCCTCATAGAACACCGCTAAGTCTTTATCAAATTTCCAAAAGGAATGAGATTTAAAAGTACTGGCTGACTTCAGGGGATAAGCTATATCATGACAATGAGCAAGACTGTCCCAAAAATTTTCTCAGGACATCAAATACAGGTCCAAATCTCATGGATAATATCTCAGGGAACCTTTAATATCCTTATAGAATAAACCACGCTATTTGTGACCCTGAAGAATAAAGGGTGAAGCGATCACCCTGGCTGTGATTTAAAATGGATGTTCCAGGGCAACTAGGTATTTCAAAGCCAGCTTTTCCTTACACTTATAAACCTGCCCCTCTGGCTGTGTTCAAACACATGAATTGTTCACTGCACAATACGATGATTATCCTGCTTTCACCAGAGGGCTGTGCAAGAACAAAAGGCTGAGGGGTAAAGAGGATTTTTATTATTAGGTTGCTATTCTTATGAAACATTCATATAGCAAAGGAATTGCCTTGTATTAAAAGAAATTTTGTTAAGGAAACTTTATGAAAAAGATGCTTACATTGCCTTTAAAGTAACTATGCATGTATTCAGGGGAAAAAAAGGGAGAAAAAAAAGCTGAGTTAGGAACTCAATTCAGAGCCGTATTTTCAAAAAGTAAGGGAAAATGTAGGCATCTATTGGACTAATTTAAAATTCCATGGTGGTGGATTTGAGTATTAATTATATGTCGAACAAAATTTATTTTATTACAGCTCATGTGCTAATGTTATTGACTCTCCATTTCTCTTTTGCCACAATCTGGAATTATTTGGAATCACAGGCTCAATTAAGATGGGTAGCTCAATGCACACCTGTTGTGTGTGTACAGTTCAGCAGGATTACCAGGTTCTCAAATGCAATCGAGGTGTTATTTTCAATTTGGAGTCTTCTCCCTCCACTCTTCTAGTCTCATCCAACACTATCACTTGTTTAAATAAATCATAGGAGGCCAGATCCTTCGAAATTGTGGTGTTAGTCTCATTTCTAAAGTGAGGAAAGATGGAGAAAAGGTGAGTCGGGTATATGATTTGCATTATTTAAGTAAATTCCATCTATTTTATTCTTTTTGCAGGCTAGGCAAGGAAGACACAAGTATTTCTGCTTATAAATATTTCACACAAAAATATGTTTAGGTTACAAGCTCTTCTTTAAAAGTTCAAAAAATATAAAAGAAGAAAGGAACTATTAGTGGCATTTTTTGATGGAGTTTTGGCAGGGACTTTGTAGGTAGCAGAAAAAAAAATGAAATGAGAAACTTTTGAAAAAAAGAAGGCAATCTGTAGAGCATGAGACTTCTTAGGGTTATGAAATAGAAAGCAAGAGAAAGAACTTAAAGAAAAACACCATTAGAAAGTGGCAAAAAAATAATTCTTAGATTGTGTATTAGTCTCAGGCTGAATTGTCAGCTGGTACCTGTGTTAGAATTATCAGGAGATGGTCTGGTGAGATGGTGAAGAGCAAGGGCTTAAGAGTCAGAAAACTTAAATTTGAATCTCTGGTCCACTAATCAGGTAACTTTGGGCAAGTTTACTCAACTTGCATAAACTAGAATATCCTTGCCTGCAAAATGGAAGGAATCTTACCTGGAGCTAATATGAGGATTACCTAATACAGCTATGTAAAATGCTTTAAAAGTGCTTGGCATAGAGTACATGCTTGATAAATTCATTGAGGATTGAATTATAGAACCCTAGAGCTGGAAAGTAGCTTACCGAACCTCACAAACTCCAACATTTTACAGACCAGGAAAGTGAAGAGCTAGAGCATTAAATTTCTTGCCAGAGGTGATATAGGCAGAAAATTATCTTTCAAATCATGTTTTAATGGTTCTTAGGACACTATTAACAAGCTTGGGCTGCAATAAACAAACAAACAAACAAACAAACAAACAAATAAATAAATAAATAAATAGCATAGACTCTGTGCCCTAAAAAACAAGGAATTTATCTCTTGCAGTCCTGAAGGCTGGGAAGTCTAAGAACAAGATAATTCTGTTTTCTTATGAGGGCCTTTTTCCTGGCTTGTAAATGGATGCTGAATGCCTGCTCACTGTGTCTTCACGTGACAGAGAGAGCAGAGAGCTCCAGTCTCTTCTTACAAAGGCATAAATCATATTATGGGGGTCTCCACTCTCTCAACGTCATCTATACTTAATCACCTCTCAAAGGTCCCACCTCCAAATATCATCATATTAGAGGTCAGGACTTAACATATACAGTTGTGGGGGGGACACAAACATTCAGCCAATAACAGACACAGAATATGCTGCCATGGGGTGAGTCTGGGATAGTGGTTAAGAACTCTGGGTTCTCGTTGTAGAACCCTAGACAAGTCCCTTAATCTTTTAGTTTCCTCACCTAATAAATGTTAGGGGTGGGAGAGATTATCTCAAGTGTCACTCAGCTCCATACCCATGTAATATTATTCTCTGAGAATATGAGTGTAATTTACAGTGAGAGGTACGTGCTTGGAGTAAGAAGTACAAGGACTAATGGGCAGGACACAACCGGAGAGAGCAGAGCTACATGGAGTTTTTGGCAAAGAAATAGCAGCAGGAGCAGAAGAATTCTTGGGGAACAGGGAAAGAAGCAAACCAGAAAGTGCGAAAAGGGAAATGAAACACAGGAGGGCCTCATAGGTAGCTATCTCTTCTAAGGTGTGCCCAGGGCTAAAATTCCATCTGTTTTGTTTTGTTTCGCTTTAGGTTTAATGAGCACATATGGAATATAATAGGAGAGTTCTGAAAGGGGTCGCTAACAGCTCTTCACAGCTTGCTGCTTAATTTAGGAAAATAATTTTTAAAATAAAAATTTTCACTAAAGCAGTGAGCATGTTTTGGAATGGGAGGAAGATGACAGAGTTTCTGCTCTTAAATCATATTTTCAGTATATTTAATATGTGAACATCTGAATACATGTGAGTAGACTGGGAGAAGTTTTATTTATTTACCTGCCGCTCTCAGGTTGACTATGCCCTTCAGCAAGATGAGTGGAAAGGGTTCTGATTCCTTATCAGGAATCTTTTGGGGAATTTATCTGCTCAGCATAGTTTTTGTTTGTTTGCTTGTTTCTCCATTCATAGCTCCCAGCTGATCCCGAGAGAGCATCATTGCTGTACAACAGTAATCTTGATTACAGATGTTTACACAAACTGGGTGTAGTCTATGGCTAACTTTTCTTTGGGAAAAAAAATTACCATTTAAGCTGATAATTAAATATGTAATTGGTCATATCTGTTAAAGATTTTATTTAAATATGATGAGAAACTATTAATTATAATAGTAAACAAATACCTATATATCCACATATATGCAGTGTTAATAACCTATTACTAAAGAAACGAGTTTGATTTGAATGCAACTCTGTGCTTAGCAATGATCATCCATAAATGAAACCAAAGTGGACACTGCTCTATAAGAACAGTGCATGGTGGCAAGGGAATAAAGAAAGGCAAAGAGAAAAATTTCAGCCAAGTCTCTTAAGACTTTTGGGGTAAGATCCTTCAGTCCTTATTCTACATTCTGAGGCTTTTTCTCTCATGCAGTGCAATCAGTACATTTCCTGAAACTGTATTTCTTCATGCACTGACTCTGATTTTTACGTGTCTCAACTAGTTTACTTTAAACTGGCTGAGGTCTCTAATAAAAGTTTTTATTATTTTTAAAATACTATCTTTGCCTTTCATATTTCCTAATTAAAACCAAGGTTGATTCCATAGTTTCCTGGTCACTCTTAGATATCAAACAACTCCCATCAATTTTGTCCAATTTAAAATTTCACTTCCTTCTACTTGACACATATCTCCTCCCCATTCTTCAGCCCCTGCCAAGCTTTAGCTTAGGAGAATAGCAGGAGGTAGAGGACATGGTCTGCTGTTTCATTCTTCTTCTCCTGTCTCATTTCTAGTTCTAACTTCTCTTGACTTTGGAGTAGGGAGAAAAGAGAGAAAAGTGACCCTCACACTTGATGGACAAGCAATTGCAATTCCCTGTCCATGCTCTCTGGTTTTCATCAAGGCCTACTGTGGGGTCACTGGCAAGGCTAATTACCTCATTTGGGTAAGTTCTCTGAGCAGCCTTACAAGACCATCTCACCAAGAGATCTGAGTTTGGCTCAACCCTTTCCTACACAAGACGTGGACCACATGTAATTACCTTCTGCGTGTTTATTTAAACCTTGAGAAATTTCCACATCCTTGCTTTGCCAAATAGTTGGAGTTCAGGAATGCAGACTACTCCTTTACTATCCCTTCTCTCTATCCTGCTCTTGCATTTTCTTCCTGTTCACAAAAGCCCAGGAGAAATCAACAAACCCCCTCTCAGAGCAGAAATCTAACCTGGAAATGAAGCAACAGAATCCCACAGTCGAATAAATGGCTCTCTTTGAGCTTCTCTCCTCACTGGACATTGCAGAGAGAAGTGGAACCACACAATTCTTCACTAAGCTGATGACTCACAACTCTCAAGCACCCTTTTCCTTCAACCCCACCAGCAAATATATACTAAGGTCCAGTAGGGGAGATAATGCTTGGTGTACCATACCTACTGACAGCCACTTAGGTCATCTCCTAATAAGTCCTGAAGAGAATGTTTGACCTCCTGTTGTTTCTCTGTCCATTCTTAAAATACAGAAACCTGTCATCTCATTTCTTTAAGTCTTCATGGCCAACTCCAGGGCAACAAGGGAAGTTCCCACTCAACATGCTGATAGAGATGCTTCCTCATCCTAAGCCATTGGTCCCCTGCCTATCAACCACTTCAGTCATCCATCTGTGACCACTAGAGCAGAGCTCTTAGTTTTCCAGAGCAGCAACAGCATTGCCTTGCTCACTGCCCTCAGCTAACAGGCCCTTTGTTTAGTCCTGTGTTATGTAAGCTTTAAAAAATCTTGCCATTGTCCTATTACACGCATTCGTTCAACAGTTTTACTTAGAGAGAATCTCTATTAGATACTCAAACACTTGGCTGGACAAAGCAACAGATGGTACATAGGCCTATTCACACTTTAAAATGAGTGAAAAAGTATGTTAGTAGTAATAAAATAACAATAAAATTACAGCAGTATAACAGTATACACATTTCCAAAAGGAGCTGGATCAAATCATTCTTGAAACATCCTTTGGGGGCTTTTTATGATTCGTAAAAGAAAGCCATTTTTATTACTTTTATGGGATTTTTTTTATATGAAATAGTATACTCAGATTGATCACTCATCTAATTCACCAGACTTGGCTCCAGATGATTTTTGTTTATTTTCAGTAATGAGGTTTGTGCCCAAATATCCTCAGGGCTAACATGGAATGTTTAAAAAATATATTTCATAGTCTAAGGGCAATACAAACAAACAAATGAAAGCAAAAACAAAGCAAAGGGAAAATATAATATGAAATTTGGCATATTTATTAGTTTTTATCATAGCAACACATAGCCCCAAAGCTTCAGTGGCTTGCAACAAAGCTTTATTTTTCACTCAAGTAGCACGTGGGCTGCGGACCTCCTTGGCTCCACTGGACTCCACACAGCAAAGTTCACCTCTGCTCTACATTGTCTTCTCATTCCAGGACTGAGAGAATAGCCCCAAATGGAACATGCTGTTCCCATGGCAAAAAGTAGAAGTACAAGAGGCCAAACCAATCCATGATAGTACATTTAAATCATCTGCACAGACATGGACATACATTTCATCCAGTCACATCCTATTGGTCAAAGCGAGTCACGTGGCCAACCCTGACATGGGAGGGAGGAGTCTATGGGAAGACACTGAAAGTTGCCCAGCAAAGAATGTGGATGTATAATCTTTTTCAGAGGAGAAAGCCTAGAGTTGGGAACAACAATCAAATCTACCACATAGTGTGAGCACAATGGGAACATCATAAGTTCAAATATAACAATCCAAAGAGACTCTTCTAAGATGGTGATAAATATAACAAATAAATATCAGATATATAAATTATGGTATGGGAATAAAATTAAGTCAGTTACATACCTTATGGACTCCTCTCATATATTTGTGTCCTAAATATGTATACAATCTCCAGAGTTTGAATTTCATTATTTTCTAAATTTATTCCCTTTTAATAGTTTTCTATTTAAAGCTGTTACAAAATGGTTTGTTGACAAATATATATTGCATAACAATTATTGATTTTAAATTACATTTCTTCAGGCTTGGTCCCTGAAATGCTCCTTAGGTACAAATTCAACGGAAGTTTAGTGCTATATTTCCGAAAGATCAAATCGATATTGAAGGATTGAACTAGTCATAAGAAACAGTTTTCTTTGCAAGGACTATAAAATGCATCAAGTTTAGGGAAATATTCAATCAATCTCTTAACCATTGAGAAATAAAATAAGGTTGTAAAGGCTAAAGAAATATACACTTTTAACTTTTTAGCACACTATCGAAATCTTAAAAGTAATCATTCCATATCCAGAATTGGATTTCAGCCTATGTCCGAGGGTTATTAATACACTTGAAGAAATCACATTGGAGAACAGTCCTGTGTTCACTAAAAACTGGTCTACTGAGCCACATACTTTGCCCCATATAAAGGAGGACCTAGGAAGTGACCCTAACTTCTCTTGACTTTGGAGTAGGGAGAAAAGAGAGAAAAGTGACCCTCACACTTGATGGACAAGCAATTGCAATTCCCTGTCCATGCTCTCTGGTTTTCATCAAGGCCTACTGTGGGGTCACTGGCAAGGCTAATTACCTCATTTGGGTAAGTTCTCTGAGCAGCCTTACAAGACCATCTCACCAAGAGATCTGAGTTTGGCTCAACCCTTTCCTACACAAGACGTGGACCGCATGTAATTACCTTCTGCGTGTTTATTTAAACCTTGAGAAATTTACACATCCTTGCTTTGCCAAATAGTTGGAGTTCAGGAATGCAGACTACTCCTTTACTATCCCTTCTCTCTATCCTGCTCTTGCATTTTCTTCCTGTTCACAAAAGCCCAGGAGAAATCAACAAACCCTCTCTCAGAGCAGAAATCTAACCTGGAAATGAAGCAACAGAATCCCACAGTCGAATAAATGGCTCTCTTTGAGCTTCTCTCCTCACTGGACATTGCAGAGAGAAGTGGAACCACACAATTCTTCACTAAGCTGATGACTCACAACTCTCAAGCACCCTTTTCCTTCAACCCCACCAGCAAATATATACTAAGGTCCAGTAGGGGAGATAATGCTTGGTGTACCATACCTACTGACAGCCACTTAGGTCATCTCCTAATAAGTCCTGAAGAGAATGTTTGACCTCCTGTTGTTTCTCTGTCCATTCTTAAAATACAGAAACCTGTCATCTCATTTCTTTAAGTCTTCATGGCCAACTCCAGGGCAACAAGGGAAGTTCCCACTCAACATGCTGATAGAGATGCTTCCTCATCCTAAGCCATTGGTCCCCTGCCTATCAACCACTTCAGTCATCCATCTGTGACCACTAGAGCAGAGCTCTTAGTTTTCCAGAGCAGCAACAGCATTGCCTTGCTCACTGCCCTCAGCTAACAGGCCCTTTGTTTAGTCCTGTGTTATGTAAGCTTTAAAAAATCTTGCCATTGTCCTATTACACGCATTCGTTCAACAGTTTTACTTAGAGAGAATCTCTATTAGATACTCAAACACTTGGCTGGACAAAGCAACAGATGGTACATAGGCCTATTCACACTTTAAAATGAGTGAAAAAGTATGTTAGTAGTAATAAAATAACAATAAAATTACAGCAGTATAACAGTATACACATTTCCAAAAGGAGCTGGATCAAATCATTCTTGAAACATCCTTTGGGGGCTTTTTATGATTCGTAAAAGAAAGCCATTTTTATTACTTTTATGGGATTTTTTTTATATGAAATAGTATACTCAGATTGATCACTCATCTAATTCACCAGACTTGGCTCCAGATGATTTTTGTTTATTTTCAGTAATGAGGTTTGTGCCCAAATATCCTCAGGGCTAACATGGAATGTTTAAAAAATATATTTCATAGTCTAAGGGCAATACAAACAAACAAATGAAAGCAAAAACAAAGCAAAGGGAAAATATAATATGAAATTTGGCATATTTATTAGTTTTTATCATAGCAACACATAGCCCCAAAGCTTCAGTGGCTTGCAACAAAGCTTTATTTTTCACTCAAGTAGCACGTGGGCTGCGGACCTCCTTGGCTCCACTGGACTCCACACAGCAAAGTTCACCTCTGCTCTACATTGTCTTCTCATTCCAGGACTGAGAGAATAGCCCCAAATGGAACATGCTGTTCCCATGGCAAAAAGTAGAAGTACAAGAGGCCAAACCAATCCATGATAGTACATTTAAATCATCTGCACAGACATGGACATACATTTCATCCAGTCACATCCTATTGGTCAAAGCGAGTCATGTGGCCAACCCTGACATGGGAGGGAGGAGTCTATGGGAAGACACTGAAAGTTGCCCAGCAAAGAATGTGGATGTATAATCTTTTTCAGAGGAGAAAGCCTAGAGTTGGGAACAACAATCAAATCTACCACATAGTGTGAGCACAATGGGAACATCATAAGTTCAAATATAACATTCCAAAGAGACTCTTCTAAGATGGTGATAAATATAACAAATAAATATCAGATATATAAATTATGGTATGGGAATAAAATTAAGTCAGTTACATACCTTATGGACTCCTCTCATATATTTGTGTCCTAAATATGTATACAATCTCCAGAGTTTGAATTTCATTATTTTCTAAATTTATTCCCTTTTAATAGTTTTCTATTTAAAGCTGTTACAAAATGGTTTGTTGACAAATATATATTGCATAACAATTATTGATTTTAAATTACATTTCTTCAGGCTTGGTCCCTGAAATGCTCCTTAGGTACAAATTCAACGGAAGTTTAGTGCTATATTTCTGAAAGATCAAATCGATATTGAAGGATTGAACTAGTCATAAGAAACAGTTTTCTTTGCAAGGACTATAAAATGCATCAAGTTTAGGGAAATATTCAATCAATCTCTTAACCATTGAGAGATAAAATAAGGTTGTAAAGGCTAAAGAAATATACACTTTTTACTTTTTAGCACACTATTGAAATCTTAAAATTAATCATTCCATATCCAGAATTGGATTTCAGCCTAAGTCCGAGGGTTATTAATACACTTGAAGAAATCACATTGGAGAACAGTCCTGTGTTCACTAAAAACTGGTCTACTGAGCCACATACTTTGCCCCATATAAAGGAGGACCTAGGAAGTGACCTGAAATCACTCATCTTTTTGTATAGCTCGGTTTTCTTCTGCTCCTGGATGTTGTTGTCCCTCTTTACTCACAGGAAATATACAAGTAAGTAAAAATTTAAGGCAGTCCCTAAGATGTGGGATATCATGCTGTTGAGAACTAAAATTAAGACCTAAATTATGAAGCAAGGAGGGCTGGGACGATGCGATTACTCTGCTGTCCTGCTGGTAGACTGATGAAATGAGAACTATCTGTCCTTTTCCTGTGGCTCTAGCAAGTCACTCACCATGAGTCCAGAAGCAGCTATGCACATGAAGAAATGGAGAAAAGTTCTAATTTCAGAGGGAAAATAATTTCATGCTAGCTGAGGTTTGTGACTATCTTAGGTCTCTCTGAATCCACCATGATCCCCTTAATTTAGGAAAACACATTCATGATATCCTATAACAAATGGGCTTAGTCTCCTGGGTTATGCTTCCTTCTCTTCTTACTTTCTGCCTCTCATACCTAACATTGTCAAAACCTTTAATCAGCTAGATTTTATGCATTTACCCTCATTTTCATGTTGTCATTACTTACAGCCTGTAAGACACATACAAAATTATGCCAAATTGAATCTTCCCTGGATCTCAGACATTAGGATAAACAGGTCTCTGGCATTTTGAGATTTATTTCAGTTTGTAAAGAGTCACATTGCTGCACACCAATGTTCATAGCAGCATTATTCACAGTGGCCAGGACATGAAAACAACTGAAGTGTCCTACGATAGATGATTGGCTAAAGAAGCTGTGGTACACATATACAATGGAATATTATTCAGCCATAAGAAGAGATGAAATACTGCCATTTGCAACAACATGGATGGACCTTGAGATAATCATGCTAAGCGAAATAAGCCAGACAGAAAAAGTTGAAAATCACATGATATCACTTATATGTGGAATATAAACCTAAAAGCAACAAATGAACAGGACGAGCAGAGACTCATGGACATGGACTATAGACTAGTAGTTACCAGAGAGTAGGGGGTGGAGGAAGGGGGAAGGTAGACAGGATAAAGAGGGTCAAATGAAAAAAAAGGGTGACAGAAAGAAATCTAACTATGGAAAGTGAACACACAGTGTAAATATATATATATGCCTTACTGTTAAAGTATACAGCTAAAACTTATTGGATTTCATTAACCAATGTCACCATAAAAATAATTAATTAATTAATTAAAAAAAAAAAAAAAAGAATTACATTGCCTGCATCTTAAAAGCCCAAATCTTTATGCCAAGTCTTACTTGATACTTCTTAGTAAACTTGACCTTAGCTTTAAAATATATATATATATATATATATATTTTACTTGGCATAAGTAACACTGTTTCTCCCAGGTGACAACATCTTTTGAAAAGAGTTTTCATAATACTCAAGAGAGGGTGGCCAGCTGTTTTCTATAGTCTTACAAAGAGAGACAATATGTAAAAAATACAGCATGAGGAATTTATCACTTCCTGTGGTGAAGGTCATTGACAGAAAACTGAGTGACCTTCTGCTCAAAACTGTATAGTTCAACTTTCTCTGTAGTTGTTTACAATTAAGGGATGTGCTAATTTCTCTTACCAGTAAAAGTTACTGTGCCTCTCATGATCTCAATTCAGCAATGTGTGAAAACAGACTCTTTACAAAGTTGGGTAAAGGCCGCAGAGCTTGAGCCAGACCTCAGAGTGAGAACACGTCATCTTGAAGAGATGCAGGGTTTGAATGAGGCATATTCTACAAGGAAAATAATCATGATGTTTTTTAAAACACAGTCACATATTCTATCTGCAAATCTTCCTCTTCTGTTTTATTTTGAGCAAAGAATCAAACTGAGTTTTTCCTCCTTGAATTAGCCACTCATGAGAGAAGCAAATACATTTCTTATAGAATAAGAATTAAGAATTATTATCAACACGAACTATATAATTCTGGCAGTTCCTATGACCCTACACCTAAAATATATTTTTCTTTAATTATTCTAGTAAGAAGTTGACTTCCATGCAGAATAACTGTTCCTTTTATCACGTAAGCACTCAGGTCGTTATAGTTATATTTATGCACTAGAACAGGTTAAAAATAAAAACAAGTAACTCAATATTCAAAATGTATAAAAATTCTGGCAAGGATCGATATGGGATATAGAAATACTTTACTCATCAACTCCCTATCTCACTGAAACTCAAGTAGACTATAAAATGATATATTACCAAGGTCCTCAAAATACTATGAGAATCTGAGAGGTATACAGTTCTATATAAAAATGTTTGCAGTTGTACACGTGCATGCTTGCATTTACAGCTTTCCAGTTCACACTAAAACAATACTCATTTTCTTAGAGCCTTCAAATAATTCACTTGCTATATGTCTGACATTTCAAAATCTCACCATAGGGGTGAGTAGGAAAACTTTTTATTTTCTACTATTCCTCTTACTTTGAAAATACATCTTCAGGCCCTTGAATTTTTTTAAGATTTCCAAAAGCAAATAAGAGCTATCATTCAATTCAAAGTTTATATTTTCTTTGGGAAAGTAAAAGAAGTGCCAGAAGATTAGTTGGCTTCATAACAATGACAAGGAAGAAGCCCTCACCTAAAAAAAGATGCAGGCTCATTCAATTAATTTTTTTAACTTAAATGTGTAGAAACAGAAAACAGAACAAATAAAAGTAATATGTTTGATAGAGCCTCTGTAACAATATGTATTGGGCAAAATGCAAAATTAGGGATGCAGCATGAAATCCTTCTATGTTTTTTGGCTGCTATGCGTTAAATTCTTTTTATTTTCAGTATTCTATTCTCACAACAATTTTCTTCTAGTTCCTTGAATGGTAATTATTTTTCAGAGAAGGAGAAGACTAGGGACCAGTTAAGATTAAAAGAATCGATCAGAAGAGGTTAACATTCAAAAGAATTAGTCTTTTTTATTCTATTTCAGTGTTTTAGGGCATGATAGAAAATGAAGTTTAAGCATATTAGATTTAGGTTCAAGGCAATAGATATGGCCACATAGAAGACTGAGTTTTCAAATATTTGTCACTGTTCCATTATCAAGCAAAGTATTCTTACTTTATGTTCTATGTCCCCTGCCCCCTTGTTTGTGACATGACCAGAATGCCAGGCAGTGACAGAATTTGGCTTGGGGAGGCTGCGAGATACAGGTGAATTGTTTTTTGCACAATGTCGTACATTGTGAGAGTTATTACTTTATTTTACAGATAAAGAAACATCTCAGCCTTGTTAAGTAAACAGCCTAAGTTACTTGTAAGTTGTAGGGCTGGGACCTGAATCCAGAAATGTCTGAGAACAAAATCCATGCTCTTGCCTTTACAGTATCTTCCCCCAGATAATCAAGGGGAGGTGCTGGCAGAAAGAGCAATAAATAAGTATATGACAGTGTAGGGACATTATCTTGTAAAAAAGCAGAAAAAAGTGAGGTTAATGGTTGAGCTATTATATAGTCACTTATGAATACTATTTTCTAAAATTCTTTGTTCATATTTTAATGTCAAAAATATGTTCTTAAGATAAGTATCTATTAAAGAATTAAGGCTAAAAGAAGAAAAAGTGCATTGTGAACTGAAATGAGAAAAGGCAGGTCGCTTATTAATTCTTCGCTTTTGGAATCTCATTAACTATCAGATGGAACTTGATGACTGCCAACAAATAAACAACATTTCCCTCCATTCTAGGCTGTTACACTTCCCAAAGCTACCAAATACAGATTATTCTGAAATGCACTTATTGTTCCTGCTGAAGGTGGTTAAAAAATCAGCTTTGGATGCAAGAATTATTTTTCTCTCTTTCCTTCAGGCTGCTAAAGGATGCACAGAATGAAGCTTATTTTAAAAGCTGGTATCAGAAGTTGTTGGCTGCTCTCCAATTCTGTGCAGGAAAGGCCTTGAGTGATGAATTTGCCAAGGAGATGAAACTTATAAAAATTCTGGGAGACATTGGGGAAAAAGTCAAGTCTGCCAGTGACCCTCAAAGACAGGTTTGTTGAGAAATCAATATTCGTGTAGTAAAGTGTACTTTTTAAATATTTGGTTCAATTAAGTTTTAATCGCATAGCTTAGAAAGCAAATTCCTTGACTATACTTAGTTATAAGACATTTACACCAATTACTTTAATAAAGTTTTTTTCATTTTACTATGAAAAGAAAATTTTACTATCCTAAAATTAATGATAATGTCTATTACCAAGAAATTTTTTTTAATCTAAGTAGTCATGTACCATACAGAGAGCACCTGACAAGAAGAAGCCAACTTAAAGAAGGTTTGACTAAAAAGACCAAATGAAGTATCTTCCTCAAAATGGCAGCATAGCTCAGACTCAAAGGATAAGTACACAAGGGAACTTTTTAGGGTACCCTTGTCTGAGGTAAACAAACTCTAACTCTAGACTTTTCTAACATTGAACTAATCAAGTTCACATTTTTAAAGACGTTTTCCCAAAACAAATAAGTTACTTAAATGAAAAAAATAAATAAATAGTGGTGTGGATAGTAATACTTTTACACTAAGATCCATGGATAATAGTTAAAATATTGGGCCTCTTTCATTAATGATTATTATGATGGCCTTGGCTATTCTTTTTCTTGATCTAATTGAAGAAAATTTGCTCTTTTTAATTATCTGCATCACTAGCTCCTTTTACTATGAACCATTAAGTAGTTTCTCTTAAGTTAAACATTCTAAACAGAGGGAGATAGTGGACATCTATCCATTGTATTAAGAATATCACTCAATAACAATTAAGTACTTACTACAGACTAGATGTTAAGGATAGAAAGATGACTAAAACATAAATTTTGTCCTCAAAAGAGCTCATAGTTTCTCTCTATCCACTATTTAAGATCAATAAGAGTTTTCAATAAAATGTTATGAAAATAGTAATAGATAAAATATCCCAGAATTCTTTTCCAGCACAAGATTTTTCTTGCTGAACATCACTTCATTTGGTAGAAATGCCAGGAGCTATGCTACTTTACCTACCTTAAGAGATAATGGAAAATAAAAAGCATACTCATGAAATTTATTGTTAAATGGGAGACATTGAAACTCTGGTTACACAGAAGAGACTTAAGGCAAATAACATGATGGATAATGCAAAAAAAGAAAAATTCTATGGTTTCTCCATATTACTGCAAACTCATATTTTTCTAGAGAGAGACAAAAAGTTGAAAGTAAAATAAATTGGTTTAAAATTTACAAAACCTATGTATAGGTTTGGTTTTTGTTTCTTATGTTTTTAAATCTCTCATATATTTAAGATTCATACTATAGACAAATAATTATGGTGCCTTTTTGACCATTTGCATAATGTTCCAGAGTGATATTGATATTATTCTCTCAAATAAATGTATTTCTTTCACCTTGATTGGTTGATTTTTTGATACTATCTCTTCACATGAAATCAGAAAAATAAAAAGAAAGAGGTGGGAGAAGCATTTATAATTTCTCACCATTTAAATTACTCTTTGTTATTTTTTTTTATTTTTTTAAAGCACTAATTAAATTTAACTATATGAAATGAAGAGATTTAAAACAAATGAAGAGAGCAAAGACTCCCCGCCATGATATTCTTCAGGCAAATCTAGGCATTGATAAGGCAAAGGAGGACAGACAGAAAGAGTGTCATAGTGGAATTTTGCCTCATTTTTTCCACCTTCCTCTTCTGGATTCTGGAAGCAGTAGACGCTATTATTTTCCAACGAGCCAGGAAGAAGAGCTAAGAAACTCTTGAGATTTAATTACTCATGATTAACCTGCTATCCTCATTTTTACAATTGGGCTTAAAGAGTTTTCAGAAGTGGGATAAAAGGAGCTTTCTTAATTTCATATTTAGTAAATTTTTCATATATATTACTGTTTCTGATATTAGCAATTGTCAGCAATTAGCATTTATTATATGAGCATGTCATTACTGCTCATAATATATGTGAACTTTTTCTAAAATGTACTATTACTATTAAGTGTGAATCTTGAGAGTTACAAACTAAGATTTTGGGAAATTATCAGAAATGCATCATGTTAATAATTACTTAAAGCAGAGATTGAAATTGGTAGGCCACAGGTCAAGTCCAACCCATCGTATTTTGTTTGAAGAGAACAGTGCTTTGGTTTGTTCTCTCTCTCTCTCTCTCTCTCTCTCTCTCTCTCTCTCTCTCTCTCTCTCATGAATGTAAAGTCCTTTAGAAAGGGCATGACTCATTAATTCCTCATTTTCTGCAGCACTCCCTTTTATAGCCTACTGCCTCCTCAAGTGTGGATACATCACTTACTCGACCCTAAAGCATGCAAGTGTGCAACCCCTGGACACTTAAAGAGTTCTTAAATTTAAGCAATAGAAAAAAAAAATTACAACTTGAAAGAAAAGTCAAGTTCTCTACATTTTATAAAATGCTTTTACTTATGATTTTTCACAGGAAGTACTAAAGAAAGAGATTGGCAGACTAGAAGAATTCTTTCAGTATATAAATACCTGTCATCTTCCTCTGAACCCTGCCTTATGTATAAAGGGGATTGATCGTGATGTAAGTCAATTTATTTAGTAAATAAGTTGAATATTTTTGTTTTGTATTGTTTAGTTCACTGTATATTTTTGAAATGGCAAAGCATTTATAATTTTATTATAATTATTTTAAGAAAAAATAATGGAATTCCATTCAAACCATGTGTTCCATTTGATGTGCCGTGACTAGTTGGGATCACATTAGTTTCATCAGATGATTTATTGGCTTAGAAACAAACTATACATCAGTTCAGTGAAAAAACAATAAAGCTACTTCTCACTGAATCGGTTTCTCAATTTATTCAAAATGGTTGATTTGGTGACCCCAAGTAGGCTGAGTTTAATCTCACGCTTATTTAGATTATGTGCACACCCATGCCTAATACACTAATACATCATTAGCTACAACATCTCCATTTTGATTTAATTTAAAATTCATTGATGCTCCTGTGTCAGTGTGTCATATAATATATTTTGTGATTTTACTCATGCCTGGAAAGCCCTTCCTGGTGTGGGCACATTCATGAACCCCTTCTCTTCTTAAGCCTCTATCAGCCACCCTTCTCTGACTTAGAAGCAGAGAATCATTTTTTCTGTTTGCCATGAGCTTTATTTTTCTTCTTCTCAAAGCTCAAGAGTGGAAGACACTAACAGAAAAAAAGATTGATAAGTGAGATTTAGAAGTAAAGACATTAAACTATCATGCATGCACAATAAATCTTACTTAACTGAAGTTATAAGGCAATCAAGATAACAAATTCAATAATTAGGAGAAAAATTAGACCATTATTAGTATGAATATAAAAAGTTTTACTGAAAACTTGATGCTGTCACTTTACAATGTTGCCGCTACAGAGACACCTTATAAACTTTCCTAATATGCTACATAAACATATTTTGAAAATCATAGCTAAATAAGGCATGAATTCTATAAACTGAGATATGTTTATTTGGACTAAAACCCAAATTATCACTAATTTTTAAAAATGGCATAACTTTAATAATGATCAGTATTCACTGATTAATGCTGAAGACATATGGAAACTCAGCATTTCAAAGATATAGTGTCTAAAGTAGAAAGAACAAAATGGATCATTGAGTCCAGATGTTGATTTTTTGTTTCTGCTTTCTTGGTTTGTTGCTATTTAAGGAGTAGACAATTTTTCAATTAAAATTACATTTTAGAACATGGGGCATTGGCTCTAATGGGTGGCTGCTGTGAGTATACAGGTGAGCTGGCCAGACCAAAGATCACCAGCCTAGGAGTCATCACCAATAGTGCTGTGGCTAGGACCACACTCCTTCCTTGCATCAACCTACAGCCATCAGTACTTTTCTTGAGTCTAGGAAGTACCCCAAGTGGAGACACTTCTTTGCCCCATTTGCTCTGATCAGCTGTGCCTGGCACAGGGCTACCACACCTGTGTATACAGCAATGAACAAGGCAGATGTGGCAGGTGATGCTCTCACTTACAGAACTTTTTAGTCTGTCCTCCAGTCCTGCTGAACAACATGGCAGTCTGAAGGGACATATATCACATCTAAAGGTGCAATAAATGTGACAAAGTAACAATTAGAGCCTGCATCTAGTTGGCCATCAGAGGATCCATATTGGAAAAAGTCTCTATGAGTATAATGAGTATGGTAGGACCTTCAGACAGACTTCTCAGCCAACGATGCATCTGAGAATCCACTGAGGGAACAAGCCCTGTGAATAGAGAGAGTGTGGGAAGACTTGTTATCCCTGCTCTCATCTCATTAAATATAGGAGACTCCATAATTGGGAGAAACTTCATAATGAAGCTATAAAAGCCTTCACTCAGAGTTCCCTACTCAGTGACCATCAGACAGCCTCTAATGGGGGATGGCCTTCTGAATGTAATGAGTATGGGAAGCCTTCGTTCAGAGTAAAATCCTTTTCCATCATCAGGCACTTCACAGGTGAGAAACCTTACAGCTGGAATGAGTGTGGGAAAGCTTTCTGTTCCAATGGAAACCTCGTCAACCATCAGAGGGTCTATACTGAGAAGAGGCCTTATGAGCCGAATAAACACAGTAAGGCCTTCAGGCAGAATAAATGTCTTATTTGGCATCAGAGCCTCTACACTGGGGAACAAGTACATATAAGTAGGCATTGTGGAAAGTCCTTCAGTCAGAACTTCAGTCAGAACTATGGCAAATTTATACCAGAGAAAAACAATCTGGCAAGGCATTTAGTCTGAGTAAATGTCTTATTTCATGTCACAGTCTTCACACAAGCAAAAAGCCTTATAAATGTGGAAAACATGCAATCAAGACTCACATCTCATTATATATCAGAGAATTCACACTGGTAAGAAAATCTATGAATGTGATGAGTATGGGAAAATCCTTGGTTATAGTGCCAATCTTATAGTACATCAGAAAACCCATCTAGCGAGAAACCTTACAAATCCAATGACTATGGGAAAGCCATCAGTGACAGCTCACAGCTTATCATGCATCAGACAGTTCACACTGGAGAGAAGCCCTACTAATGTAGTGAGTATGGGAAAGCTCACAGTCAGCATTCTATTTTAATTACCATTAGTGAACTACACTGGAAAGAAGTACTCAGGCCTGGTTCAGTCCATTTCTTAAAGCCTGGATCTCCAGGGTGGAGTGCAAAGGTCTTAAGTTTGAGTTAAGCTTTCTTCATGAGAAG
>NW_011888997.1:1524850-1538132 GCF_000151845.1 Pteropus vampyrus | reverse complement strand
AGAGAGTGTGGGAAGACTTGTTATCCCTGCTCTCATCTCATTAAATATAGGAGACTCCATAATTGGGAGAAACTTCATAATGAAGCTATAAAAGCCTTCACTCAGAGTTCCCTACTCAGTGACCATCAGACAGCCTCTAATGGGGGATGGCCTTCTGAATGTAATGAGTATGGGAAGCCTTCGTTCAGAGTAAAATCCTTTTCCATCATCAGGCACTTCACAGGTGAGAAACCTTACAGCTGGAATGAGTGTGGGAAAGCTTTCTGTTCCAATGGAAACCTCGTCAACCATCAGAGGGTCTATACTGAGAAGAGGCCTTATGAGCCGAATAAACACAGTAAGGCCTTCAGGCAGAATAAATGTCTTATTTGGCATCAGAGCCTCTACACTGGGGAACAAGTACATATAAGTAGGCATTGTGGAAAGTCCTTCAGTCAGAACTTCAGTCAGAACTATGGCAAATTTATACCAGAGAAAAACAATCTGGCAAGGCATTTAGTCTGAGTAAATGTCTTATTTCATGTCACAGTCTTCACACAAGCAAAAAGCCTTATAAATGTGGAAAACATGCAATCAAGACTCACATCTCATTATATATCAGAGAATTCACACTGGTAAGAAAATCTATGAATGTGATGAGTATGGGAAAATCCTTGGTTATAGTGCCAATCTTATAGTACATCAGAAAACCCATCTAGCGAGAAACCTTACAAATCCAATGACTATGGGAAAGCCATCAGTGACAGCTCACAGCTTATCATGCATCAGACAGTTCACACTGGAGAGAAGCCCTACTAATGTAGTGAGTATGGGAAAGCTCACAGTCAGCATTCTATTTTAATTACCATTAGTGAACTACACTGGAAAGAAGTACTCAGGCCTGGTTCAGTCCATTTCTTAAAGCCTGGATCTCCAGGGTGGAGTGCAAAGGTCTTAAGTTTGAGTTAAGCTTTCTTCATGAGAAGAAGTCTCACCTTTGTCACAATGGAAAATTTCCTATTTCCCTGTGAATCACCAAGGAATGGACCAGGTGGGAAATGAGACTTCTCTCTCCACTCCTGAGAAAGTAAGGACTAGATATTTCATTTACTAATAAGTTTTTATTTTTAAAGAAATGTTTTAAATCTATTTCATTAGTGTGTACTTCTCAAGAACATAGGTCACATCTTCCTTTCTCTATTCTAGTTCTTCTATCTCACCATTTACATTAAATCATCCTCCAAGACTCTGATTCATTCTTTCTGGTCTCTTGTTTATGACCTCCCAATCCTAATCTCTCCTTGTTTGCCTTTTTCTACTAGCAAAATTTTCTTCTACTTGTTTGCTAATCTATGTCTCTCACAGTCTTCAAATCCAGCTCATCTCTGAAGGGCTCTCTTCTTCAAATGCTTCTTCATTCGATTGTGATAAAATGCCTTGTAAATTATTTCCAAGTTAATGCACATGTGTATAACTCCATACCAACTTTTTTTAGGCTCTTTGAGAGTGAATATGGTGTCTCTCTATTAGCATATAGGTAATAGTTTGTGCATACTAGTTGTTGAATATATTTTTGACATGACTCTCAAAAAATATACTGCACATGAAAACCAGACTATGAAACAATGAAAGCAAAATAGCTCTGAGTGATGTAATTAAGAAGAGGAGCTAAGCCTTGCCTTCGGCTTCCCTTTGCCTTTTTTCTCTCCCCCAGACTTGTGATGCCTCAAAGAGAATGTCAGGAATTGAATGAATAGAATTTGAAATCCACTGATCTAGACTCATTTTTGGCCTAATACAAGATTTCATAAAACCATGATAGAAGGTCATATGTTCCTTGATTGACTTATTCTTGCAGTAAGAATTCATTACTTACCAAGCAGCCTCACCCATTTACTATAAAACTCAAATTGATTCAATAAGCAAGGGTTTCTGTTTGCCACAGGATTAGCTGAGATTTATGCTGATAGGTTAAGAAATAGATCCTTTCCTCTCAGCTTCTACTGATATAAGACTTCTCAGAAGTAATGATATTCAAACTGATCCTTCAATATGTATGGATGTCATATTTAACTAAGTTGGTAAATTGAAAGTATCAAATCCTTTTCCATTCTTTAGTATTGATCGTACTCTTCTCTGTCAACATAAATGCTCTAATAGCCTAAAGACACAAAGCTTTTTAACACTCAAACAATTGTAAGAACATAAAAGGAAAATAAGCAATAAGGAAAGTATAATGGAAAGTACTCAATGTTGTAAAGCTGAGAATGGAAATGTGAAGTGTAATTGGAAGAAATGAAAAGAGAAAATACATGTTGTACTCTTATTTGTAAAGGTAAGAAAATTTTCATTAACAAAGAGAGTAAAAGGATGCATTAATTTTTCTAATCTGATTAGTGTAAAAGGTTTTTATATTCATTAGCTCATATATCTATTACAAAATGTATGGGGTAGTGGTTGTTATACCCATTTGACAGTGAAATGTAAACATTTAAGTAACTTGCTCAAGGTCTTATAGCTAGTAAATTACAGAGTCCAAATTTGAACTCATTCAGAGCTTTCTTAACTCTATAACCATGTTTCCTTAAAGTATGCTGTAGGGCAGAAATAATTAAAAGAAAATAAAGTTTTAAAAACAGCATTTGTATTTTTTTTTTAGAAATTAACCAACTAGCATAAGCACAATACCTACAAACTACTTAGTTTATTCAAATTCCCAATATATCGCCACTGCTCAGTGAGAAAAAATATAGTTGAAGATTTACAACCTGCCAAAAAGCTCGTTTTTCATTTTTCAAGTAAAGGCTTTGGTTGGTAGACTAAAGTTTTATTTTGTTTTGTTTTTAATAAATAAGTTTCTTTGTTCCAAAGTGTAAAGATTATTCATATGTGTTATATTTGCTCAAATAACAAATTCTGCAGGGGGCCATGGATATAGGGAAAATGTTCTTTTTGCTTTATTTTGCTCACCATTTTTCTCTTCTCCTTTTATAGGCATGTTCATATTTCATATCTAATGCTTTCCCATTGAAGATTACTTTCTTCAATGCTAATCCAATGGGCAAAAACATCAGCATCATTTTTAAGGTACAGTAACTCCTAAAACATCAAATTGATTGCATAGGTAAAAATATTGATTTATTACTTACAAAAAAATTACTATAGTTATTTTCCTCTGGCAACAACACAGATGATTCAGTTATTTTTGATTTTGCATTTTTACGGGATTATAGCACATTCAAAATTATGATTAGCAATAAATCAAACATTACTGGCTTAAAGCCAGTGAACCTTCAGTGCAAAACTTAAGAAAACATAATTCAATAAACAAAATTATTTGATCACTTTTGAGTAGCACTAAAAAAAAAAAAAAAAAGGATTGTGTGTTGAGCCCCGAGAGAGAAAGTTTTATTTTGGCCTGAATACTAAATTAAGACTCAAAATTAGTTGAAACTCAAATTATATAAATTAATTTAACATAAAATTCTTATCTGCAAGCACTTACTTCTTTAGTAATTTGGGTTGTTTTCTTCTTTTTAAATAAAATATAAATATGGGCCACACCAAGCTTTATCATAAGTCCCATGGGAAAATAGTAAACGGTTAATTGTCAGGTGAGAAAGAGGGACTAAAGAAGAAACTGTAAATAAAAAGTAAAGATTTGCCAACCATCCAGTTAATTTAATGAATTATTCAGCCAAACCAGATAACGAGGTCTCAAAGTGATTTTTTTTTTTCCAGTGGATTCTATTTTTGAGAACAAATATTAGCACACCCATACTTTTGCTTTGACCTATTTAACCTCAAGCATTAATGGTCTCATGACGTTGCATTTTGGGTGGAGAAAAAAACACACAGAATCTCATCTTGGCATAATTTTCTGCATGTAATTTAGAAAACATTTTTGAAAACTAACTTATTAGTTCAAAAGCATAGAACTATACTGTTTTGGACATATTCCATTTCCTTCACCTATGCTGAAAAATCACCCCTTTATCATTTCTTATTTTTATCAAAGGCCTTTTACTCTGAAAACTTTTTAACTGCCTTCATAATAAGAGAAGTCAATAATTCAAAGTCTGATAATCATATGCATGCTATTTATCCTCACAGTCAAGAAGTTCTTGATATTCTAACTGTACATCAGTGCATACACTTATGGCATACAAAACAATGTTTGATTTAGCTCTCTCTTGGCTGAATTTGAAATTTGGATAAACATTCATCCAGCCTCCCTTCACTAAACTTTGAGTCTAAGACATGGCACATGGATAATAAATTGAAAGATTATTATCAGGGATCAACATTCCAAGCAGCTTCTAATTTGATGGCTGAAGTTTCTGTAGTCACTTAATGGAAAGTTCTCATTTTCTTTGATCTTCTATCAGAAACACAAGGTACTCTTGGAGCTAATAAAACAATTGAAACCATCCTAAGTCAAGCCAAAAATTTATTCAAGGAAAGAAATGACATATGCCATGTTTGAAAGCTTTTAAAGGAATTCAAAGAGAAACCCAGAGTCTAAAATTTTGTTTTTAATAGGTCGGAGATGATCTTCGTCAGGATATGCTTGTTCTGCAGATTATTCAAGTGATGGACAATATTTGGCTGCAGGAAGGCCTGGATATGCAAATGATTATTTATAGATGCTTAGCCACAGGAAAAGGCCAAGGTCAGTACAGATTAGAAAGTGGGTTGACTTACATTATTTATCTCATACATTCACTGGTAATATGACACCAAACTTTCCACAGCACTCATTTTGGACTATAAATTTTAAAATCCAAATAACTATAGTCATTCTTCTTTTTAAAAAAGAATTATTTTCAAGAACACTAAGCCAAAATAATTTACATAAAGCATAATGTCCTTTTAGATATTAATTAGGTCATTGACAACCCAAATGTTAACTGTGATATTCTTTTGTGTTTTAGTTACATTAATAACTAACTCTTATTTTTTTCTCTTTTCCTAAGATAACAGAAAATCCTACTCATTCAAAAAATACATCCGTTGCCTATTAAAACAAATTTCATAAAGCTGTAAATGCTTACAGGAGTTCTGAAAATTCTAAATACATTACAAACCTGCATTTAATTTTTAAAAAGCTGTTGAGTGAAGTATAATATCAACAGTTAAAAATGACCATACATGTAAACTTTGAACATACTCCAGCATTTCTTTCCCTTATAAAAGTCAGGACATTAATATGGAAAGCTAATAACATTTATACACATTTCCAATGAAAATAACATCAGTGGTCCACCCAAATTGTTACCAAAACATCAGATATAAAAGTTATACTTAATTATAATCATGATAAATTGAAGAAATAATTCCTAAGATATCTTATAATCTTTTTTACATGTGGTCATTGTCACTTAGAATTTCGTTAAATTAATTGGTACAAATTATAGCAGATACACCTGCATAAATAAAGAGATAAAAAGTTATAAACTAGAAGAGAAATCTAGAACCATGTAGTCATTTTTTTTTTTTTTAATTCGGGTGGAACTACAATTTAAACCAATCGTCACAAAAGAAAAACTGTCACTGCCTGTTCCTCCAGTTTCTGAGATCCTACCCCAGCCAGATGTGACTTGAGACTTTAGAAGCTGAGCATGGAAGCATCTCCTAGTTAGTTTAACTTGCAACTCGAACTTCAAGATCACTCTATTGTCATACTACCTAATTATTTTGATTCTTGTAATCGGGCTCTCGCTTCCATGCCAAGTGTCCCACCCCTGAACCCTTTCTAAAGCTCTAGCTCCTGAAAGTCTTTTATCATTGCTACTCTGAGATCGTTATTCCTTGAGTTTTACTCTGTTTTCTCACAAGTGACCTAATGCTTTCATAGCCTAATATGCTGAAAGTGTAAGAATAAAACTAGATGAGTCAAGCTGAGCTTTATGATGTCACATGGATCAACATTACTTCAGAAATTGAATACGTCACTGACTTGAATGGAATTCTTCAATTCCATCTACTCATTTCTCAATTTATAATCATAGAATGTAACAGAGGCTAAATCTTTTAAAATTAATAAAATGATTTAGCAAAAATGACTATATATTTGCCCAAATTTATGGATTCATAAAACAAACAAGTTAATCTTCCCCCCTATCTACCAGCAATCTTCTATAGTTGTAAGATTTCAGATGCATGATACCGGCAAAATACTTCTTCAAGAAAAATAGAGATCATTAAAGCAAATGTCACTTTTAGATCAGATTCCATTTTTAATCAGGTTCCAAGGCTTACTGAATATCTAGTATTCTCATGAAATGCCACTAAGTTAGGCAGGGAATACTAAAAGGGGCTAAACAGATTTGTGGCCCTTAGGGAGAGTGTGCTCCAGGCCAGAAGTTTAAATAACTTTATCAACATCATTGTTGATTATAATTCTCATGACTACTTCGTATGTCCTAGGAGTTTGGGAAAGACTATCAGGGCAAAAAAAAAAAAAAAAAAGAATATAATTTATTTCATTGCTGGTTTCCAAATTTCATTGACATAAAAATTACTTGAGGAAATTGGAGGAGCAGGTATAATTAGGCCCCAACCAGGGTACTAAATCAGGCACTGCACTGCGGGCAGGGGGAGCCCTGTCTTGGCGATTGCAAAAAGCTCCTCTGGTGTTTCTGATGCACTCCTTTTTGAGAGACATATGATACCACCTTAAAAACTTTTGTTCCTAAGAACCTTGCTACTTAAAGTATGACCCATGGACCAGCGGTATTGACATCACCTAAGAGCTTGTTAGAAATTTCAAATCTCAGGCCTCACTCACTTCCTACTGAATCAGAACCTACCTTTTCACAAGATCCCCAAGTGATACCTATGTGCATTAAAGTCTGAGAAACCCTGCATTAGAGGACTATAAGAATGGAACTGTAAAATACTACTCAATTTGCATAGAATTATGTCAGAAGTATTTAAAAGGTATATGATACATACTAGCTTAAAATGTATAAAATGTAATTTGTGGTTTTCATTAAAGGGCAGAATTTAACCACCATGATTGTTATAAATTAGATACAAGGTTTCTGGGTAGTCAGCAATGCAAGGCTTATGAAAAATGACAGGACTTAACAAAGATTAGCTCCCTAATGACATATGTGGTCTGAAAAGTAACCAATATTGTTACAGCACAGTATCCAAAGGGTGCAATAATCTAAGTCCTAATTTCAGCACAATTAGATATGAGGTTGCAATGAAACACTCAGGGACCAAATAGAACGTGATTTTCCTTTAGGAAGTGTTATATGGAGGAACTGGAAAAAAATGAGGGAAATTATCAGGATTAGAAAGAGAAATCACCCCCCTCCAGAGTAATTACTTTACTACTAAATGTAATGCTTTACATTCGCTCTCTCAATACACATGAAAAAACCTGCATAAGAGCCACATCCAGCTGAGAGAGAAGGAAGAAGTGTTAATGATAGTAAGGATATGCCCACGAGCCAGGATTTATCTCTGGGGTGTTAAGTTTAAGTTTCTCTCTCTCTTTTTTTTTTTTAACATAAAAGTTTTAGAGGTTATATTTGCAGCATTCAATTCCTACTCTCCATGTTTAAGTTTCATTCTGATCCAGCGATGTAGATGCCTTATGATCACAACTGGGCTATTGGATATTAAGGGAGATTAAGGCTGGAACTAGCTCCCAATTGGCCAAATCCAACACAGAGAAGTGTTTCATTTATCATCACTGCGATCTACTTGTTTGTTGTTGTCTAATCTGAATATTTTTAAGGTAACCATGAAATAGTTGATTTTAAAAACTCAGCCTTCTTTCTTTTCATGTAGTTATATTTGTGTCCCTGGTCCCTTTGGGCATTCCAGTTTGAAACTCTTGGAATTATCAAGATGGTAGAAATTAGAAATTGTATACTTTAATTTCTTTCAATGCCTATTTACAAAACTGTACATTGTAGGTTGTTTTGTGGACATTAGTCCTTAAATACTGAGTTAAACTATTATTCTATACAGAATGAAAATCAAAAGGTTTGAAAATGTTTACACAGTGAAAAGAAGCCTTTGATGGATGCATGGCCAATGGGGCAAAGGTCCTACAGAGGTTTAATAAATATATGTGCCCTTTTAAAAATTATTATCATAGTTTCTCTTTAATGTTCTCTGAGAAGGAAGGAACAGGCTGCTCTCTACATGTTTCCTGCACTTATTTTGTTCATTCCCAGAAATGGAACATTTAACAGTGAAGCTTTTAACCTAAATGTTGATTTTTATAACATATTGTAAATATCTGTTATGGAGATTGTATTTGGTTTGCTTACGAAACCTGTTATACAAGTTTGAATGTCCTCTCTCAAACTGTAAATGAATGCACAAGCCATATGTTAATTAACACACTAATTTAGTGAATTAGTGAGGTCTTTATGAGACCATCTAGATTGGCTTTCTCCTGTAGTTCCGGAAAAAATATTAAAGCTGTTTCTGATACATCTGATCAAAACACAAGTAGCCTCATTGCTCCCCAGAATTTAGGAAAAATTAGAAGGCAGGCCATCTAGATAAGATTCCTTCAGAAAAGAAAATTTGCAAAGAAAAAAGGTAATCCAAGTAGTGCTGGCAACTGTTGTTACTTAGATTTCCTAAGTATCCCTCATCCTGTGAAGAAAGAATTATTTCCACAATCTTTTTTTTTTTATCAACCAGGATTGGTACAGATGGTGCCTGATGCTGTAACCCTAGCAAAGATCCATCAGCATTCTGGACTGATAGGGCCACTGAAAGAAAATACAATCAAAAAGTGGTTCAGTCAGCACAACCACTTAAGGGCGGATTATGAAAAGGTTTGTCCTACAGGAGAGAATTTTAAATAAAGTACTTAAATAAGAATATGCTTTGGTTCATTAGATATTCTGACTTATGAAAAAGTAAATTAAGTATACCCTGAGTTCAAGTTCACTCAGTCTTCAACCTAGTAACAATGACCCAGTTTAAATGGTATATTAACTTAATTTAAAAAAAAAAAACTATTTGTTTTTCCTTCTGGATGAAATTCTGGGATATCAATAAAGACTTTCTTTGCTCAGCTGCATCTCTTTATAGCAATCTCACATGATATGATATTCCCTGAAACTACTTCCTTCAAGTTACCTCTGCCTTTGTGTACACAATCTCCAATTTCTATAAATCTCCCTCCCTCCTTTGCATTCCTTCTGCTAAGCTCTACTTTTTATACCTTATTCTTTCATTGTTTGCAAAATGCATAATAGAGTTTTAATTTTTTATATCTCAGAACTTCATAAAATATGCTGTTTTCTTTGCAAACATTTTTTTCCCACTTTACTTCATCCTGGCATTTAGGCTGCAGTGTACAGTTGTGCAGGTTCTGCCCTAAACCAGGGCTCCCAGCAAAGAAGGTGAGCTGGTAAGAGCCACGCCTTGTTCCACTTGCCAAGGCCTGAACTGGTACATCTGGGTCCACCCAGAGGAAGGGGAGCCTTTATATTAATTCACACAAAGACACAATAAGAGCCAGCATGAGACTTGCTCAGAACTGTCCTGAGCACTGAAATGCCCTCATTCTAATAAATACCTCAGTACCCTAACTAGCAGGGGCCATGTTAGAGAGAGACAAAAGTTCATCTATTCCAGATTTCTGTGACATTGGAGTAGAGAAAAGTAGTCTTTGGGGAGCCAAATAAAGAAATAGAGATTATCTTAAAATCTATTTTATAACCATTCCCCAAATTGTAACTTGAGTTTTGCACAAAGCCCTGGGGTTAGATTTTTTGAGGTGTTTCCACTTACCACGATGTAAACAAATTTTATTATCTTCACTTTATAAGGAAAGAAAATATAGACAGACAAATTAAGTGACTTAGACACTTAGGATATACCTAGAAATAAAGTGTCCTGGCATGTAATCTCGTGATGTAGACTCCCACTCCAGCAAGTCAGCCATATCATTCAAGGAGACCCATAACAATCACTCATGGCTACACCATGGTCACAATCATGGTTGCATCATTGATGAAAATTATGCATATCCAGGAGACCATTTTAAAAACAAAGAGTAATTTTGGCAAGACATTTCTGCTCATTAAAGAAATACAAGCCACAGCTAACTTAGTGGTAATCTCCTTCCACCCACACAGGCATTCATTCATTGATATACAATGTACCAAAACACTTTTGGACATCAACCTATTTGCAAGGATAAACATAAAATGTTATAAATACCTCAACATAGCTTTTTCTGTAATAAGAAATTTAAAACTTAATATTTTAAATTTCTCTAGGGATAGGCAGTATTGTTCCTCTTCTTTTACCTTGAAAAAAATCATCCAACATCATATATTTGAGACATCAAAAAAATCCCACCAGAAATCCTCTGTAGTAAAGTATGAAAAATAGCTCCACCTGAATGAAAGAGATATTTTCCCAGTTTCAGTGAAAAAAATTCATTAGGCTAAAGAACAGATTGCTTCACGTTCTTCTGTAGCATATCAAGAACCAGTTATTTAATCAGACCTCTCCCTCAACTGAGATGTAGAAGTGGTTCTTCATTATGTCAGTTTGCTTTTCATCATACTCTACCACTAGCTCTGATACTAATGCATTTGCTCATTTTATATGTGTGTGTGTTATTGTTGTATTATTGTTTTTCAACTGATTAGGCCTTGAAGAACTTTTTCTATTCCTGTGCTGGCTGGTGTGTGGTAACGTTCATCCTGGGAGTCTGTGACCGACACAACGACAATATCATGCTGACAAAGTCAGGCCACATGTTTCATATTGACTTTGGAAAATTCTTAGGTCATGCACAAACGTTTGGAGGGATAAAAAGGTCAGTGCACAAATGATGTTTATTACAATAATTAAGCAATGTCTTAGAGCGATATATAACATGTAATGACACAGAAACCCAACAGCTGACTCGCTCCCCCATCTATCAAATCTCCAAAGATAAACATGATTGCATATCTAATCAACTGAAGGAAATATTTTTTTCAATAGATTGTTAATGGAACAAATTAGGTTTCCTCAAATCGTTAGTGGACTAGATTGGCCTTCTACCATGGGATACCAATCTTATTTCATTCTGAATTATCTGAAATATAATATTTTTGTTTTCTATAAACCTCAAACGAACAAGGCATGAGTTTATGGTCTCAATATATCTGGTATATTGTCCATAGCATTAACCATCCCTTTCTACATATCATAAAACTAGCACACTTCCTGCAATGAATTAGCCTTGAATCATTTCAAAAATATTCAGTGAGCAGCTATTATTTAAGGCTCTGATGATACAACAATAAACAAGGCAGACACAAACTCAGATATCTTTCTAGTAGAGATGACAGACATTAAACAAATTAACTCACAAAGAAATACTATGAGAAAATGAGGAGTTTAATTTCTTATTAAGAAACTGAAGCAGAGCAATGGGATAGAAAATGACTGGGGCAGGGATGCTATTTTAAAGAGATGAGAAAATTATTCCAGGAAGAGAGAACAGCAAACATAAAAGCCATGAGCATGGAAATTAGCATGGCACATCTGGTGACAGCAAGAAAGCCCGGGACCTGAAGGTGGGATAGAGAAGAGGAGGCAATTAGAGGTAAAGGCGAAGAGTTTGGTGCAGGCCAGAACAAGTAAGGCACTGAGGACATGGTATGGAGATTGGCTTTTATTTTAAGTTCAAGGGCAAACCATTGATGGATTTCAATGGATTTCAAAGCTTTCTTCTGCTGTCCAATGAAATGGTGAGACAAGTTAGGAGGCTACTGTAATAGTTAAGACAGAATCTTAAGAGAAAAAAAATTGGTGAAAATTGACAGATTTAGAATGTATTTTGGAGTCAGAACCACAAGACCTGCTAATAGACTGAGCTTTGTCAGTGATTAATGGGGAGAGGGCCCGGAGGGTTAAAAGAAGAAAATGTTCAAGTATGATTCCTGGATTTTCATTCTTAGCAAATAATTATATCATTTATGAAATGGAAAAGACTGGTAGATGAATAGATTTTTGTTCGTTCGTTTGTTTTGTTTGGGGGATTTTTTGTTTTGTTTTGTTTTTTGAGCTAAGGGCAAGGAAACTAGAAGTATAAGACTACAAGTCCTTTCCCTTAAAAAAAAATACTTCATATTAAAGTAGAAATACATCAGATCATTCTAAAGGCTAATCAGTCACTTTTAGCTAAAAAAAATACTCCTCAGTAGAAGAAATAATGATGTCTCCTACAAAACAATGTGATGAGCTTTCACCAGATGGCCATAGTATAGTTTTAAAATGTCAACAAAGACTATGTAATATGGTTCAATTCTTACAAACTGGTATCTCCTATTTAGTAGATGCATACAAGTGGAATCATCTTTTATTTTTATTTTCGATGCATGACTTTATGTAATGAATAACCTCTAGAAAATTCACCAATGTTCATTCATTCCTTGAATACCTACTGAGGTGGTCTGTACGTCAAGGACTGATAAATCTTGGTGATATAAAGATGAATAATATACATTTACCACCTCAAGGGGGCTTACCCTTTCTTTAGAATACTGGGAAGACAGACAATAAACAATTACTATAAAATGTGGTAAGAGCAGAGATAGAGATATGTACAGACCATTAGAAAATCAAAGAGGAGAGATATCTAGTTTATGAAGGACAAATGTTAATCAACATGTATGAGCATATATATAATTTACTAATGTAACACTTTTTCCCTAAAATCCACTCTTTTCTTAAAATTTAAAGATTAGATTGCAATTTTGACATCCTTATTTATTTGCTGTGTTGCCCACTGGGAATTTGGGTTAATGCTTATTCATTTATTCCACCAGCATCTGTGTTGACCATGGGGATAGTTCAAAAATGAACAAATATATTTCACCTCTACAGAAAAAAGTGTCAGTTGAGGAGACATAAAGAGTAAAGAACAAGTTACTAAATATTATGGCAAGCGCTGTAATAGATATATACATAGTAGGGTCTACAGAAAAGATGGAGCCCAGTTTGTTTGCTTGCTGATGTTACAACACCTACTGCTGCTTCTACAGTTTAACAATTTGAAATATTTTTTATACAACCTTTAAGGTACATAAACAGTGTGCCCAGCATAAAACTTCACTCACAGTAGCTTCTTAATACTGTTTGCTGAATTAGTTCACCAATAAACCATTCACAGGTAAGTCCTCAGTCATCCAATAATTAATAATTAGATGAATGAAAATGAAGTTGTCATTGTCTTCCCCTAAGATTATTGATTATTGACCATCAGCTAAGGAAGCCAACTGCAGCATTATGATTTATTTATATTGTTTGTAAG
>NW_011888997.1:1499830-1524800 GCF_000151845.1 Pteropus vampyrus | reverse complement strand
TCTTAGCAAATAATTATATCATTTATGAAATGGAAAAGACTGGTAGATGAATAGATTTTTGTTCGTTCGTTTGTTTTGTTTGGGGGATTTTTTGTTTTGTTTTGTTTTTTGAGCTAAGGGCAAGGAAACTAGAAGTATAAGACTACAAGTCCTTTCCCTTAAAAAAAAATACTTCATATTAAAGTAGAAATACATCAGATCATTCTAAAGGCTAATCAGTCACTTTTAGCTAAAAAAAATACTCCTCAGTAGAAGAAATAATGATGTCTCCTACAAAACAATGTGATGAGCTTTCACCAGATGGCCATAGTATAGTTTTAAAATGTCAACAAAGACTATGTAATATGGTTCAATTCTTACAAACTGGTATCTCCTATTTAGTAGATGCATACAAGTGGAATCATCTTTTATTTTTATTTTCGATGCATGACTTTATGTAATGAATAACCTCTAGAAAATTCACCAATGTTCATTCATTCCTTGAATACCTACTGAGGTGGTCTGTACGTCAAGGACTGATAAATCTTGGTGATATAAAGATGAATAATATACATTTACCACCTCAAGGGGGCTTACCCTTTCTTTAGAATACTGGGAAGACAGACAATAAACAATTACTATAAAATGTGGTAAGAGCAGAGATAGAGATATGTACAGACCATTAGAAAATCAAAGAGGAGAGATATCTAGTTTATGAAGGACAAATGTTAATCAACATGTATGAGCATATATATAATTTACTAATGTAACACTTTTTCCCTAAAATCCACTCTTTTCTTAAAATTTAAAGATTAGATTGCAATTTTGACATCCTTATTTATTTGCTGTGTTGCCCACTGGGAATTTGGGTTAATGCTTATTCATTTATTCCACCAGCATCTGTGTTGACCATGGGGATAGTTCAAAAATGAACAAATATATTTCACCTCTACAGAAAAAAGTGTCAGTTGAGGAGACATAAAGAGTAAAGAACAAGTTACTAAATATTATGGCAAGCGCTGTAATAGATATATACATAGTAGGGTCTACAGAAAAGATGGAGCCCAGTTTGTTTGCTTGCTGATGTTACAACACCTACTGCTGCTTCTACAGTTTAACAATTTGAAATATTTTTTATACAACCTTTAAGGTACATAAACAGTGTGCCCAGCATAAAACTTCACTCACAGTAGCTTCTTAATACTGTTTACTGAATTAGTTCACCAATAAACCATTCACAGGTAAGTCCTCAGTCATCCAATAATTAATAATTAGATGAATGAAAATGAAGTTGTCATTGTCTTCCCCTAAGATTATTGATTATTGACCATCAGCTAAGGAAGCCAACTGCAGCATTATGATTTATTTATATTGTTTGTAAGGTTTTATCTTCACCAGTGGCAATGTCGCCTTGGATCTCTTTCTTAATACTAATACTTCCACCCTGAGTTTGTTCAATGGTTAAACTAAGCTATGCCTACTGATTATTACTCATTTTATCTTTTGAATTGCAGTCAGCATCTAATAATTTTCTTATGAGTCTCTTTCAGCTGTCTCTAGAGTTCATTTGAATGTTGTTTTATAAGATAACTGATATCTTCCATCCTAGGTCTATTAGTTGTTCTTATTGGTTGCTAGGTAGGCAAAAAGCCTTTTATAAATTGGACCTCTGCTTTCCCCGAGGATAAATTAACATTCTTATTTGTACTACATTTATTAGATTATAGACCTGGTCTTTAAGGAAAGCCTAGCTCCACCCAGCTTCCTCTATATGCATACTAGACATATTAATAACCGTCCTGCCCCCAATAATTTACAAAGCCAGGTATCTAAATCAAGCTTTAGGACTATCCTAATTTCCCATAGTCTAGCAAAGCCATTTAACACTCCAGTAATAACCAGGTATAACCCAGGGGCATACTCCTTAACATAAAATGCTGTACCCACAGGGAGTAGAGAATATATGTATTTCAGACACATGTGTTTCTCTTATTGTCTATTCCTTAAAAACATGGAAGTGGAAAGCATTTATATAATCTCTTATGGTTTGTAGTGTTACTAACATATGTTAACTAATTTCACTTCGTAATACAATTGCCTAAATCATTGCTCAACCTCACATCAGGAGTACAATTTCCAGCTATGGATGGGTTATGGGTTAGCATTAAAAAACAAAACAAAAGACATACGCACTTAAAACCCCTTCTATAAGTTGAAGATTTACCCTATAGACAAGGATACAGAACTTAATCATGGAAATTAGCAGACCAACAGAGCAGCGGCAAACACAGTGTGTCTGGATGTAGATTTTCCCTTAATCCTTGGTTTCCTTAAGAGGAAATGGCAATGAAGTGGCATTCTCAAGTAGGATCTTGAGGGAAAACTTGATTTTTTGCTGGGCAGTTGCTCCTGTTATACAAATGCTTACATCACCATTCCAGAACATCTCACACTAAATGTCTGTGTGATTCCGTTTAGGAAATGTTTGCAAACATTGGGCTCTCATTTTTTAATTATATTGAGTCAGTCCAGTAACATTCTCATTTGGATTCCTTGCCCAAGTGTCCCTGAACCATTCCTCTGAATTTCATTTTCCAGAAATCTAGAAAGTCCATCTCCATGCTTAGACCAAATCTGAGGCTCCCATAGACTATTTAATTTTGAAGAAAGAAAGAAATCACATTTCAGTTATGAATATGAAGGATTTCACAATCCTTCTTTATTGGTTTTAATTATGAGATTAGATTAAGAGGCTTTATACCAGCAGATTAAATTCCAGAACAGTTCAGCCCTAGCACTCCTTAATGATTCTGGGGAAAATTTAGTTAAATCTTACAATGGAAATACTGAGGAATTTCACCAACTTTCTGAAACAAATTTGTTTTTCTTTTTAAGTATTGCTTAATTGTATCCTCATTTCTTTATTTTCTCTCACAAAGATTCAAATTAAAGTGGTTAAATTATCCATCCACGATTTTTCACTCAAAGTTCTCCTGTAACAATGATTTCTATATAGTAATTTTTCATTAGCTAAAAGATGCTATTATAATAAACTAAATTTCAACTCAGTTTCTTGATGATGACTCTCTTACAGAAGAGAAAATAAGGAAGGTCTACATTGGTGATGTTCATTGCTCTCCTAACTCATTGTTTCAAACTTTTATTTTTTCAAACTATATTTCTACCATCGATGTGATCTTTCACTTTGGTAATACTAGACTTTAATGAAGTCTTTCTTGCAGCTTTCTTTCTAGATAATTTTAGAGGTCATATGAGCAGTGGTTAAGGTCAGGTACTCTGGAAATAAACTGTATGTTTTTTCTTAATCTCATACTAATATGTGCTAACAATGTGACCTTGAACAAATGGCTTCTCTGTGTCTCAGTTTAACCACCTATAAAACAGATTTATTTGGAAGATTAAATTAATTGACATGTAAAGTGCTTAGACAAAGTGTTTGTTGTAATAAATTGTAATGTAAGTATGCCAAATGAAGTGACAAGAAATGAGAATGCGTCTCTAGGTAACAATATTTCTTTTGTTTAAAATTATCAAATATCCTATTTTGGTGCTTTTTAAAGTATGTGTTTTAAACTCATAAGTTGAACTATTTTTAGTTCTTTAAGTTCTCTGACTTTGAGGCTTGTTGGCTGACAGACTGGATTGAACTATCTGTAAGGTTTATTTAGATTATAAGGTATTTCACCAAGTTATTCTTGACTTCTGATATAATTTTAGACATAAGTAGAGGTGTGCTGGACTTGGTTCACACTGCCTTGCAAGAGCCTATTATATGTATTCCATCTCAACTCCATGTTCGATGACATTACTCTAGTAGCCTGACATCAGCCATAGTAGGAGTATATACACAGTGGAAATTGGCAAATGTCACAAATCAGTGATTCCCCCCCCCAAAAAGTGAGCTAATTATTAAATATTTACCACTATACAATAGGACATAAATCTATTTAAAACATGAAAAATCATTCCAGAACTCAACAAAATAAAATTCAAACTCTGTTTTTTTCCTATTAAAATATTTATACCAGGATGATCAAAATATTATATATCTGTCTTCTTACAACATGGTTTATGGCTTTTTCAAGCTTTATCCCAGTAGAGCTGCAATCACCTAATATAATTAATCTCAGAATTTTCATCTCAATATTAGTCATAAAAATTCCCTGTATCTATGATCATTTTGACATTATCTTCAATAGTTAATTACCACTGACCAATATTATTAATGTTTAAATTTTAATTTGAATATTATAATATTTATGTTCTAAATATTCTCAATTTAAAACCATCTTTGGAAAAAAAAAAACTCCCTTAGCAGATTAAAAGATTAATTTTTCTCTTACTCCAATCACTCTGGTTTTGTGCTGTATTCATAGTAATCCAAATGATATATAAGTATTAATGATTTCCCACATGCTTTAATTACTTAGTGTTCTTTGAAATTAGATGAGCCTCATTGGTCTGTTATTCACATAATTGATTATTAAGAAACATTTTGGTTCCTATTACTCAAAGAAAGTCTTAGTATCATCGGAATTTTCTAGAAGAAAAACACACTTTTAATACCTCTTCAACTGTGAATGCCTTAAGGACATCTTTGTATCTTAAGCACCTAGCTAGTACCTGACACTTAGCAGAAGCTCAGTTTTGGTTAATGAAGGATCACTAAAAAAATGCCATAAACTTTTCTTTTCCTGACCTAAGAAAGTACAATTTTTCTAAAGATAAAATTATTCAGAATTGTCATATTCTTTTTCTAAATGGAAATTTATCAAGGGATTTTTACCTAGTACTCATTCTACATGTGGGAGTCTGGGGGTAAGACACAAAATTTAAGACACATTACCTCATACCCATTAGGATGGCTACTATCAAAAAAAAAAAAAAAAAACAGAAAACAAGGGTCAGCAAGGATGTGGAGAAATTGGAACCGGGGCAATGTTAGTAGGAATATAAAATGGTATCACTGCTATGAAAAATAATATGGCTGCTTCTTACAAAAAGAAAAATAGAATTACCATATGAACCAGCAATTCCATTTCTGGGAATATACCCAAAAGAATTGAAAGCATGATCTCAAAGAGATATTTGTGCACCCATGTTCATAGCAGCATTAGTCACAATAACTAAAATGTAGAAACAACCCAAGTGTCCATCAACAGGTGAATGGATAAGCAGAATGTGGAATGTACAGATAGTACATAGAATACTATTCGGCCTTAAAGGAAGAAAATTCTGACACATGCTACAACATGAATGAAACTTGAAGACATTATACTAAGCAAAATAAGCCAGTCACAAAAAGACAAATACTGTATGAGTCCACTTATATAAGGCACTTAGAGTTGTCAGAATCATATATACAGAAAGTTAAATGATAGTGGCCAGAAACTGGGGAGAAGGGAAAGAGGAGTTATTATTCAATAGAGTTTCAGTTCTATAAGCTGAAAAGAATTATGGAGATTCGTGGCAGTGATGGTAGCACAACATTATGAATATTTTAATACCACTGAACTGCACACTTAAAAATAATTAAAATGGTAAATTTTATGTTGTGTGTATTCTATCACAATGAAAGAATTGAAAAAAATTTTTAGTATACTATAGGTATCACGAAGGCTCTTGCCAGTCATAAAGTCAATCCTGGGCAAACTACACCTAGTATTTGAATAGTTCTTTAGATTTTCAAAGCACTCTCACATAGACTATTTTAAGAAATAAAATTTGTTTTGTCATTCCCATCTTCTATTATTTCTCTTTCTACTTCACTTTATCATTGCACTATGTTTTATCAACTGGTTTCTTTTGAGTAACCTACTTTATATCTTACCCCTGCCCCATTAGAAGTTAAACAAAAAGTTTCTCTAATTAAAAAAAAAACATGAATTTTCTTCAAAGAACTTGTAGGTTTTCAGATGAAGAGTGAGGGATGACTGAGAAAGGAAGAAAAGTTTGTAAGAGAGAAGGAATAAAAGGAAGGAAATGAGAGAGGGAAGGAGAAATGGAGGAAGAGAACAATTTAAATAGTAGTATAAGGATTCTGCCTTTCCACACTCGATGAGCCTACGCCCCGTTATAAACAAAGCATGCTTAAAATGGAAGACACAAGCGCTAACTCTTCAGTTGGTCTCAGGTACATTATGCCTGTCAATATAAGCATGTCATAGCCCTAGTCTGAATATAGTTTTTAGAGAAAGACTACAAATGTCTCCTGAACGTGAGCTTAGTATAAGAATTTCATCTGGTATTCAACTGAAGAAATCGTACACACTCCTGTGCTGGGGGAAACACTGAGAGATAAAATGTCCATTTCAAGTTTGATACATGAATTATGATCATGCATATGGTAGCTTTATGGGTGATTTAAATGTTTCAGAGGTAACTTGGGAGTATTCTTAATTTTCATCTTCAAACTGATTTTAGAACTTAAGCCTATTTAAAAGTATAATACCACAATCCAATTTAACCCAAACATTCTAGCATTGATGATCTTTTCTTCATATCCAGACTCACTGCTGTTCCAAGCAGACACTGAAATTCCTTCCATGCAAAGTGTAAGTGTACACTTCCCTTGAACTCAAGCGGGCAAAACATGGGAAATTTTGAGGAGCTGACCAGTCTCTTCCTGTCCATATATATCAGACTTGGGAAAAGAGAACTGATCATTTTGTAGAGGTAGCTGGTTTAATGCCCCTTTTCAAATAAGAGAGACGGTGTACCTGAGCCTGAGAGAAACTCCGGATCAGTATCTAAAGTTATCAAGCGATTAAAAGATCAGCAACCTCCCAGAGTCTAACTTAGGACTCACAGTGCATTTACAAAAGAGGCTAGACTGGGGGAAAAACACGTTTTACACTTAAGAGATTATTCGTGAGGGTCTCTTTAGTTAAAAATTGCTGAGAGAGTAGAGATCTCACAGGGCATTAAATGTTCTTTCTGTAATGGTACATGAACGCTTATGTTCTCAGTATATTGCACTCATGAGGTTTCCTGTATTGGCTAATTATACAAGGTTCTGTCCTATCCAATGGAGATTCCAAATTTGCCTTCTCAATTAACTCATGGATATTAGACAAGAGACTTGTGTTCATTCTATTGGACAGCAAACTGTGCTCTCTGAAATGTAGGTCACTTGTGATATCAGAAAAAGCGTAGGCTTAAACATTCCCCAATGTAATCTGCATTTATTTGTATGTTAATATCACCATTCACTATAATGGGAGTCTGCAACTTTAAAAAAATCATAAACAATATATATTAATGTCAGTATAATATTTCTCAGGGACAATAAATTTAATATATATGAAATTAATAATAATTTGAATAATAAAAATAAAATGTGCCTCATTACTGAGTCCCATTTCAGTTTAGGGTACAAATAGATATTCAAACACTCAAGTATTTCAAACCTGGGTCTAAAGTTCATCCATTTATTTACTTTATCTGTTACTCAGGTAAATGCTAGATGAACTGTATGTATTATGCTCACAAAGCCCAGCAGACAGAGTCTATCTACTGTCACAAATCTTTGATAGAGATCTCTAATTTCCATCCTTCTCACCATATCCCCTGCCTCCATCACCAATATTGAAATATGCAGTTCTTTTCAAATTACTGTGGATTATCACTGGGAGTGGCAGAAAGCAAGTGCTTCTTAGTGTGGTGCTGCATCATCCATATGTGGAATCAGATTCTAAAGGAAATAGTCAAAATTACCCTTTAAAGCCTCATAAATATTTGATATGCATTAGCTTAATTAACCATCACAGGAACTCTCTAAAGCAATTCCTGTTATTTTCTCTAATTTATGAATCAAGAGTTAAGACAGAGTGAAGTCTTAGTTGTTATAATTTGTCCAGAATCACAGGCAGTAGGTCTTAGGACCCTTTTGAAGGTGCCAGGTAGGGGACTGATATTCCCATTTCTCAATCATCCTAACACACTATTTTCTCTCCACTATTGGGACAGATGGCTATGTCTTTAGTTAGTATCAGATGACATAATTATTCTGAATTTATGGCCATGATACTTATTAAATTCATATCTTTCTTTAACAACTACAATCAAATATGTTGCAAGATGATTATACTGTAAGAGGCATTCAAAAACCATGGCCAAGTGTTAAAGTAGCAGGGCCACTTTCCCACCCACGGGCACTATGCTCTTTCATGTGTGAAAAGGCAGTCACAATTGCTCACGCTCTTTTAATTTTTTTCTTACATTTAAAAAATAAAAAAGCATCTAATAGGAATCTTTCAGCTAATAGAGGTTAAATGCTCATGGGGCGTGACTCTAGTTTTCAGAGCCCACTGGGATTGTTCTATTGAACTTAGTATAGCCAAAGATCCCTCTGAACTGTTGGGGTGAAGCCCAGTGGTATTATCTAGGCTGCATAATTCACATTTAAGGAAGTTGCTTCTGTGTATTATAGTGTTCTCAAATAGCTTATGTGCTCAATACTTTAAAATTGAACATAATTCACTTCAAAGTATGTACATTTTTTTTAAGTAATAGTTCAATAAATAAAAGACTACTCATTTTAAGGGTAAATCACCTCACCTATTTCAAAGTGCATCCATTACAACTGGCATGCTTAGTCCATTTCCTTAATAATGTATTTTAGAATAGGGCAGTCCCTACGTTGAGGGTTAGTGATATTGATTTCAAGGGGAAGTATAACATGAGCAGGACTTTGAAGAAATGATTAGACTTAACTTAGTAGAAAAAAAGAGGAAAAGATAGCCTATAGTAGAGAGAATTTTAAGTAAAGGTGTGGAAAGAGAAGATAAGCATGTACCATAACCCACTCATCTGCTTTCTCTGTGCTACACCACAGCAGCCAAGCACTACAAGAAAGCACTGGCACTATAGCGCAAACATCATCCGCAGTTTCAATTGGGCCCAGCAATCCCACAATACTTCTGTGGCCATCTCATTACTTCACTCTCTATAATGATTTGTGCTCTATCCTCAGAAGATAAATCTCAGATCTCTCCTACCCATTATTTCCCTCTTCCCACTTCAGACTCATCTTATTTTATTGAAAAAATAGAGTCAGAATAGAGCCCGTATTCCTACTTAATACAAAACTCACAACTTACATCTGCATGTAAACTTCTTCTTTCTTGTTATAATAAAATTTGTTTTCATTTCTAAAGCCGATCCCTCCATCCGTGCCTTGGAGCCATTTACCTCCTACCTCTAACGAACATTACACTATCAATCATTTTTCCTTGCATATTTTCCTCCCTTTTAAATAATCTTTTTAAATATGTTTGTCTCCGCAAAGTTTAAAAAACCTTGCCTCAAACCTCCAGTTTCCATGCCATTTTGCTCACTGTCACAAACTTTCCGAAGGAATCATCTAAACTCTTGACCTCCTTTTCCTTACCTCTCATTCTGTAACGACTTTAGTCTGGCTTTATTCTGCATTACTTCATAATGTTAAGTCTAACACTATCCATTCCTCATTTTAACCAATTTATCAGCAATTTTCAACAGTGTTGACTATTTCTTCCTCAAAATGACCTCTTCACATGCCTCCTGGGTTGTGACACTCTATTTTTTCTCCCTTTCTCAGTATCCATTGCAGGATGATTCCTTTCTACCAAGCCATTAAATGTGAGATTTCTTAAGACTCATCCCTTTTCTCTTCTCATTCTACAGTCTCCACCAAACTAATATCAGCTACATCCAAGGCTTCCATCAATATCTAAAGCCAGATGACATACACAAATTTTAGTTAAACATTTGACTTCAGAATAATTGTAGATTCACATGTAGTTGTAAAAAGTAATACAAAAAGATCCCTTGTATCCTTTATCAATTTCCCCCAATGGTAACATCTTATAAAATTATAGTGCAGTATCATAACCAGGATACTGATATTGATACAGTCCAGATACAGAAGAGATTCCTCATGTTGCCCTTTTCTAGGCACACTCACTTTTTTCTAACCCCCTCCCCTCCATCCTATCCCCTGGCAACCATTATTTTGTTCTCCATTTCTATAACTATGTTGTTTCAAGAATGTTATATAAATGGAATCTCACAGTATGTAACCTTTTGAGATTGTCTTTTTTTCACATAGCATAATTCTCTGGAGAGTCATCCAAGGTGTATGTGTCAATAGTTTGTTCCCTTCATTGACAAATAATATTCCATGGTATGGATATACCACAGTTTATTTATTCGCCCACTAAAGAACATCTGGATTAAATTCTAGCTATTACAAATAAAGCTGCTATGAATATTTATGTATAAGTCTCTGTGTGAATATAAGTTTTTATTTCTCTGAGACAAATGCCCAGAAGTGGAATTGCTGGGTTATATGGTAGCTGCATGATGTTGTTGTTTAAGTAACTGCAAAGTGGTTTTCCAGTGTGGCTGTACCATTTAACATTTCCACCATCAATCTATGACTGATCCAGTTTCTGCATACACTTGCCAGTATTTGTTATTGTCATTAACTTTTATTTTAGCCACTCTGATAGGTGTGTAGTGATATCTCATTGTGGTTTTAATTTTCATATTTCTAAAGGCCAATGATGTTAAACATCTTTTCATGTGCTTATTTATCATCCGTATATCCTCTTCTATGAAATGTCTCTTCATGTCTTTTGCCTATTTTTTAATGTTATCGTTTGTTTGTTTGTTTTTTACTGTTAAATTTTGTGAGTTCTTATATAGTCTAGATACTAATCCTCTGCTGACTAGGTGGTTTGCAAACATTGTCTTTTCATCTGCTTAAAAACTTTTTGCATAGCCCTAGGTTTTCTTCTTTGTTTTCTCTAAAAGTTTATAGTTTTATATTTTATATTTTTCTATTAGGTATGAGGTTTAGGTCAAGGTTTATATTTTTGCATATGGATATCCACTTGTTTCAGCATCATCTGATCAAAAGGTTGTATCCTTTCTCTGGATTGCTTTTGCACCTTTGTCAAAAGTCAGTTGGGTGAATTTGTATGAGTCTATTTCTGGGCTATTTATCCTATTCTGTTAACCTATGTGTCTATCCCTCCGTCTATCCCTTACTCAATTGTCTCTGACATCACCCAAACAGAGGATTGAGGTGCCTCATTATAGCCTGGTGAGAATGAAAGTTTAGGCTTCCAACTTTGATCTTTGCTGGTGTGATGAGTGAGTGGAGTCACAGTGTTTTCTGTAATATTTGACTGGAATAGAGTAGTTATTTGACTGGAATAGAGTAGTCTAAATATTTGACTGGAATAGAGTAGTAATATTTGACTGGAATAGAGTAGTCTAAATATTTTCTGTCTCGTGAAGCTGGTCCTTTCCTGGGCCCTTAGCTAGAGAGAGTAGGCTTTTTGGGGGAAGTTTTTGTCTGCACCCACTGGAATTTCCAGATTGTCAGTTTCTTGAGCTCTATGTCTAGAGTATGTGAGGCAAAAGAAAACCCAGAGAATTCACCACTGTGTTGCTTTTTGAGTCCTGAGGTTTCTAGTAGCTCTCTTCTCTATGCCTTTCAGGTCTTCCTTAGGTTCATTGTACACGTAGGGTTTTTAATATTCTGAGTGGGAAGAATAAGGAAAAATATGCCCACTCAATCTTCCCCAAAGTGGAAATTAAGATTTACCTCCCTCCTGGATCTTTTCTCTATGATTCGGAAATAAGTATTGTAATACCTATTGGCATCTGCTCTTATCTCAAAGGTACCTCAAATACCTCAAATGTAACTTGTTCAAAGCTTATCCCACTTGAATGTTGCACTATGGTCCTCCCAATACACAAGCCAAATATTTAATGCTTTTTTTTTTAGCACCTATTCTCCTTCCCGTTTTGAGCTATCATGGTGTCCTTTAGATTTTTTCTTCAAAGTATTTCATAAATCTCCCTTTTTCTCTATAACTTCATATCACAATCCTAACCTAAGATACTCTCATATCTAATCAAAACCTTCTGAAAAGTCTCTTGTCTGATCTACCCACATGTACTCTCCCTGCTCCAAATTCTTCTCCATATATAGATGGAGGGATCTTTACAAAACACTATTATTATTATTTAATAAGTTTATTGCTTTTAGGGTGTTATTTTTTTTTTAATTTTAAGCCTTGCACATATGTATTATAGATACTAAATAAATATCTGTTGATAAATAAGTATAGTACTCTAACATTTTGTGTGCATGCCTCCTTAGCTAGGTTCAAGTCATCTAAAGAACAGAGACATATCCTAAATCTCTATGTTCAGTGGCAATCTGTAAATGCTTAATAATGATGATTCTGATATTCCAGTAATTTTAAACAAAGAGATTATATACAGAATGGTTAAAAGGGAAGTTTATGTATAAGTAAAAACAAACAGCAAATTACTAATTGTCCTGCTCTTTCCCATATCAAGTGAACTTATTTGTCTCCTTAATAATTAGTGTTTGTTCATGATAAAATCTTAAATTTCCCAAATACATGTACATTTTTAAACTACTGCTCACTTTTCACCTATATTGAAAATTTATAGAATACTCTTAGCAATTTTACAGAATAATAATTTCAGGGAAAGACTGATCATAAGTTAATAAAAAGATTAACTTCAACAGCAAAATGACATAATCATAACAAATAAGTTTATTCATGTGGCCTTCCCACATAAATGTTAAATTGTCACAAGTTCTTCACTATGATATGTTTATTTACTATTTCATTCACTATATATAACAGAATACCATCAAAATATTGTTTGAGGCATTAAGAATACATGAAAGAAAGATAAAATACTTCCTTTACCCTTGAAAATCACACATATCACTTGGAGGGAAAAATCATAAGACTACGAGAGACTATAAAGAATAAAATATATTAGCTGTAGGGCTACGTAAAAAGGTAAAACAAAGTAAGAGAGAAATCAGCAAGGGCAGGTTAATCAGATACTTCTTATAAGAAAAAAATTTTGATCCAGATTTCTTAGTATTAGGGCATTAGGGCAATAGAGCATCATGGTGGGTGGGGGAAAGAGACCTGGGGTGGGGAGAAGAAAGAGAGAAAGAGAGGGAGAGATGGCTAGAAGTGGGAAACAATACAGGTAAAAGGTACAGAAGCAGAAACAGGTAGGCCTTAGTCAAGTAATGATAAAACCACTAATCTGGGGAAAAAAAGTAGGATAATCACAACAAAAAGTGTTCTGGTGTATTTGTACAACTGTAAATAATTTTCAAAATATGATTCAAAATTGAATAACAGTATAGATTTTAAGAGATTAAATAGTTTTCAATCTTCCCTCTTGCCACAACCAATTTATATCTAAGATTTATAAATATTGCTTATACTTCAGGCATAGGCTCCAGTACATAAATTCTGAAACCTAGGATTGGGTTCACATTTGAATGGACCGATAAACCTCATCCCAGCTATGACTCCTACAACCAGTAGGAATGGGATAGGCTTACTTTTATTTATAGAAAAATTTTAGTCTTATTTTATTATTTTAAAATTGATCATAAATGAGCCATGCAAATCACATAGAAAAGATGCAAGATATTATTTTGTTGAACTTACTAAAAAATTTAGACTATGATAATATTTAAACACAGCTAAAATTAGGTTCTTCAATATTATTATCAGTTTATATTTTCTCTGATTTGTCTTTCGGCTATGGTCTTTCTTCTTCTGATTTATAATGGTGGTTGCCATGGAAGAAGGAAACGTGTTAGCACACAAACTTGAGCATAACTACAAAAACTTTCCAAGAGAAATCGATTTGGCAAAACATATTTTTTCTATATTGAAGAGAAAAGCATCTATTACATTAGAAAAAGAAAATTTCAGGAAGTTATAAATTTAAGACTCTTTTTAAATTATTTCCAAAGTTCCATTCAATGTAGTATAGAGAGTAGGGAAAAAAACTATTGGAAAACTTTTAGATATAAAATTAAGATTTTTTTTTCTGGTTATGGAAGTCTGACTACATGGGTGAGCAATATATGAAAGATGTTTCTGAATTCAAAAGTCCACTTAAGGGCTGATTCAACCAAAGAGGTTATTTGGAGGAGTCAGAAGTAAATTAAACTTTGAAGGAGAATGAGATTTTACTGATGGCATTTTTGAAGAGAGAGGGAAATTTAGCTATGATAAGGTTCAGCTCTGAGAAGCCTTCATTAGTTTGAGGACTAATAACAGTATCTAACATTGGTTGAGTGTTTACTATGAGCCAAGCTGTGTTCTAGGCACTTTTATATGCTTTAACCCTTTTAATTCCAGTAGTCAAGTACTCAGCCCCATTTTACAGAGGAGGATATTGAAGCATGAAGAAGATAAGTAATTTACCCAGGGTCACAGAACTAGTAGGTGATAGAACCTGATTTGAAACCTAGCTAGCACGGCCTGCAGGGCCTGCAGTCTGTGCTCTCTGCATAGAGCCTCAAGTCATAGCAATTCACAAGAATGTAGCTCTTTCTCCATGTCAGGCATTTGTGTACATTTTCTCAGTTAATCTTCACAGCAGTTCTAAGAGCTAAGTATTATCTATTTCAGAGATGAGACACAGCAGGTCCAGAATTAGAATCCATGCTATATCTCATCTTTTCACATCTTTGCTCCCACCTTGACTAAAATAAAGGGGCTGTAAAGTAAACTCACAGCATATATGTTAGATGAGTCAATGAAAGCCAAATATAAAAGGATTGCAAGCAAAAATTTTAAAATTTGGACTTGATTCTTAAGACACATTCATCAGTGTCTAGGAGCTCAATAAATTTTGTTGAATGAATAATCGAATGACTGAATATAAAGCTGAGGGCATTATTACAGCAGTTTCTCCTCCTAAAATTAGGTGCTAGCATTAATTATAAAATGAAATGAAATAAATGGAAATAAAATAAAATAATAAAATAAATAAAATAACCACAGCCAAAAAAGGTAGGTTATTTATTCTCTTTAAAATACATTGCCGCCAAATCTACTCAGCCACAAAACGGCTGTCCCACTGTCCAGATCAGCCACAAAATGCCTGAGATGTTGCTTTCTGACTTGAATATTCACACTTCTGAAAGTTCTGGTTATCTATGTCAGATTAGCAAGATTTTCCACTCTATCACATTTTTATTAAAATAGCTAAGCATAGCAACAGTAAAGAACATATTTTTCCTTTTCATTAAAAGAAAAAAATAATTAAGAGGCTTCCTCAATAGTCCATGACTTTTTTCAATTACTGCTTAGTTATATCTAGACTACTAGTCTAAAATCTAATAATGTTTTATTTCAATTCATTCAAAAATATTTTTTAGATAATTTTTTTATCCAAAACAGTGTTCCCATCTCAAACGCTTCTAGAGGAACTTATAGGCCAAATTGGTATCAAAACTCTGTTGTGTCATTTTTCTTATTCAGTGAGTGAGACTTCATCACAGAGAGTTGTTTTCAATCTTTCCTCTGCTAGTCTCTATTAGAAGTGCTAATGCTTCATCTCCTGTCTCTTCGAGTCTCAAATAACATTTAAAAAAAACAACTGACAAAAATAAAAGAAACAATGATCATTTTTCTGATCCTCTGTTTTCTAGTTTTTTCAACCTTAGGACTAACAGGGGGCAATATTACTTACATACCAACATGGTCTGCTTATATTTCCTGCTTTCTGATAAGCATTTTTATTGGGGCGAGTGTGAAATGAAATATAGCTACATCATTTTCTCTAATAAGCATATGATAATGAATTGGTTACAGCTGTTTTCTTCACAGATTGCCTTCTGAAAGAACATGTCATTGCATATCTCAGCTTTTACCTGAAACTTTTTTCCTATAGGGTCAACATATTTTCAAAGAAAAAAAAAAATACCATGAGGTCGAATACATGATCTTGTTCTATCATTTCAAAATTTAGCAGTAAATATATGTTCTGTAAAATCATCTTCATTATTAATTTGTCCTTATATTAGTTTTAGTGGATAATATTCTCATCAAATATAATTTGGAATTAAAAATTTGAGACAATATAGGTTAATAGAAAAAAACTGTTCCTTCTCTTTCTGTTGCAACCCAGATCATTATCCAAATTCTATAATTAGTAAGTCTCTCCAGCTGTCCCACATGAAGGAGATTCATTCATTAGAATAGAGAGAAAAACAACAACAAAAATATTTCAAATAAAAATAAGTTGTAAATGCCTAATTTAGCCTTACAATTTCTTCTCCTGCTTATGGTTGCTATTGTTTTTGGTTTACAGGGACCGAGCTCCTTTTATTTTTACTTCAGAGATGGAATACTTTATTACAGAGGGTGGGAAAAACCCACAGCATTTCCAAGATTTTGTGGAGCTTTGCTGTCGAGCTTATAATATTGTCAGAAGGCACAGCCGACTACTGCTAAACCTGCTAGAAATGGTAAGGTCCCTTGGGGTAACAACAAAAATAATAAGCTTCATTTATGTCTCTCTTTCAGTAGTCTATTTTTGCTAATGGCTTGGAGTTCCCCAAAGAGCTATTCGAAACAGAAAGAAATGAACAAACTAAAAGTACCATTGTACAGTTTATAAACACATTTCTTAATAATTCATTGCATTAGTTCACAGTTATTGTTGCGAATATTTCTATTCACAACATTGATATATTCGGGGTTATCTATGTACATTTTGATTAAAGATCAAGGACAGTAATTTAGAATATTATATCAGTTGTAATGTGCTTTAGGAATTTTTCGAAAGTGCTTTTAAAAAAAAAGTATCACCTTTACACATTACAGCAACCCAATGATGTAGACCAGGCGAGGATTTTTCCTGGCTTCCCTCAAAATCTCTGCCTTTAATCACTTGTCTGTTTTCTAGATTAGAAACTGAAGGTCAAAAGTGTGAGGCTACTTGCTAGCAACTCAACCAGAGAGGACTACATTTACTAGTATACATTGGGTCTATCGAGTCATGGTGCTCTCTGTTGATCAACAGGGTAAAAGTCAATATTTCATTCCACTGTCCAATACAAAGAGATGACAATTAGATATGCAGGATGAGGGGGAGGGATCTGGTAGAAATACCTTCTGGGAGAAGAATGTGGTGATTCATTTGGGCACATGCATTCATATTAGTAATTGCAGTAAACTGTAGGAGAAAAAAAACACCTTTAGTAGATCAGCATGGTGTTTGGAGTCAATATAATCATCAGAAATAATTGGTTTAGAGCCTACATTTAACGATAATTCTACTAGCTGCTATTAAATGTACAAACTTGATGGTTGCCGTTCCTGCATTTGAATTTTTACTTGGCATTTTACGGGCAACATTCCACAGAGTATGTTACTTAACTCCAATAAGACTGTTTCCTCATGTATTAAATGAAGATAATAGCATCTACCTTATAGATGTAGGATTGATGAATACATTAACCTAATAGTGAATGCTTTGCATGAGCACTATGCTAAGATCTTTATGTGTATTAATTGATTTACATTTCATAATAACCCTATCAGATAATTAATATAAAGCACTTAGCATAGTACCTGTCTTATAGTAGGCTTCAATTAATTTGTTATATTAGATCCTTGTTAATCTATGAGTACTGTCTAATACAGTATCCCATAGTCACATACAGTTATCTAAATTTAAATAAATTGGTATTGAATAAAATTTTAAATTCAACTCCTCAGGCTCACTAGCCACATTTCAAGTGCTCAGTAGCACTTCAATAGCCACATGTTGCTAATGGTACCACATTGGAGAGCACAGATATAAAAAATTTCCATCATTGCAGAAAAGTTCTATTGAGCAGTGCTGAATAAATGTTGACCTTGTTGCAATAAAGATTTGATTTGGATTCTTGTTTTAACTTTAAAACAGAACATGTACCTTACTTCTCTTTTCTCTGACTCGAAAACTGGGGATTTCTAAAAATATTATAAACACATAGCCCTTCATTTACAAAGACATGTTGGTTTCTTCATGCGTAAACCGGATATATAAGGTTCTGCTCAACTCCAGAATCTTCAAGTTGGCTTTCCAATAAAAGTCAGTTTTCATACTGGTAGATTTGCATTTTATCGCCCAATTCTATTAGGTCATATTGCAATTATGAGATGGCTTAGGATTCCTAACCTGTGTTCATACCACAAAGGAAACTATACAAAGATGTAGTCAGTGACCTTGACTCCATTTTCATAATAAATATTCAGATAGCATCAACTCTAATATCTTCTTGGGCCCTAAAAGGCTCTAATTCATGAATCCATAAGCTCTCGAATACTTACTATATGCCAAAAACTGTGGAGGATACACCAACATATGAGATTCAGTCAGACTTAAAATTTTTAATTTAATAAGGAAGATAAAATTCATGTACAAGAGTAAATGAGGTGTCCAGCATTTCTAAATGTCTATAATGTTATAAATAACTACATACAAGAGAAGTATTATACTAACAACTACTTGAACCCATCAGAGACATTTCAAAAATAAACCCAAAGTTACAAAATAGTCAGGGAGATGTAAAGTACAGCATAGGGAATATAGTCAATAATATGGTAATAACTATGTATAGTATCAGGTGGGTACTAGATTAATCTGAGGGATCACTTTGGAAATTATATAAATGTCTAACCACTATTCTGTACACCTGAAACTAATATAAAATAATATTGAATGTCAACTCTAATAGAAAGATAAAAATTAAAAAAGATATAAAAAAATAAACAATGCAGAAAAGCACAAAAACAGTTTTCTAGTATCTCTCAGATGACACTTAAATTATGTTGAATGACAAATAAGCATGTTAAAGTAATGTGAAAGCACATCTTTTTTAAAAAAAATTAAGTTTGGGAAGCTATTGGTGAGTTTTTTTTCTCTTGTTTAGTAAACTTTCTACACAAAAAGAAACTTCTAGCATAGATCGTAATATATTAAATAATATTAAAACATAGAGTTAATGTAGTCTTATTTTATTTAAAAGAAGTAAATATATAGTATTTAATCAAGTATTTAAAAAATTCTCATTAAATAATATTAAAATCAGATGTTGAAGGTTTCTGGTATATAATATATTCCAAAATATCTCCCTATGTTTTAATTATTCAAGTCTTGACTTTTAGGCTACAGGGGAAATTTTGGCAGTAAAGAACACTAATTCAGATTAAACATATAATCTTTGATTTAGACTCTCATGGAAATTGAAACAGATCAGAAGCAATGTGGACCAATTAGACCAATGACTAAGTATATATGTAAAACAGCAGTGTGTTATTCTCTCTGTTTCTAGTCATTTACCTCTTGATTTTCCTCTTTTCAGGTTTCTTATGGGATTCTGTAGATAATTAAAGCAACAGTAATAGTTTCAGGACACTTACTCTAGTATGGCTTTTTATAAAATGAAAACCAAATTTAAATTTGTGAAAAATTATATTCTACCTATGTGGGTAATCTATATTTTCCACAATTTTTTCTCAAACTGACTCTTGCTGAGTTAACTCATTTAAAAGGAAATCAATCTGCATCATGATCCAGTTAGAACTTGAGAAATACTTGATATGAGTTATAAATTCTATTCCATGAATGGTCAGTACCCAGGGTTATGAGTCACAAGCATTTGGTGAGTCTACTATGGAGTTAATGGCTCATCCTTGGTAGAGAGCATCATGTTTCCAGATATCCACTGTCCTTTTTATTTACTCCTGGGAGAAGCAGGGAAAAAATAATCCATGAAATTCTCATCTTGCTTAAAAGCAAAACATCTGTAGGAGACCCAAGAGTGTTACTGGCTGAATTCACTAACATAAAAGCCTGTATTTCATCAGCTTTTCTCTCATTAAAAAATCAATATCAGCTATTATGGAGGGCTTCCAAAGAACACAGGGACCATTCATCCAGTTTAAAATGTTTATCACACTTATTATATCAGATATTTCCCAGCAGAAATCTTTCTAACTTCTCCATGTGGTGGTGAAGAGTGTCTGCTTCCTGAAGCATAATTATCAAATAGATGTGAGTTTAGTAGAAGGAGAACAGAAGTAGGAAATTTTTAAATGTCTCTATGCTTTAAAAAGGAACTTATCTGTTAATTACTTAGAGCTGTTCATTACCTGTACTTACCACCCTTTTACCTTTCCTATCATTGCAATTAAAGTTATTACTGTGTAATCTAGGCTAAGAGGCACTTGAACTACATCTCTGGGGGTCAGAGAATAGAAATGGCTAAATGGACGCAGGTCTGAAGCCATCCTTAGTCTGATGTGCAGATTGACAGCACTCAAAATCTCCTTTCTAAGGAATGGAGCACATCATCAGGGCAAAGTTAGGACTTGCTACCTTTAATCAGCCATATGACAGGGAGAGAGCTAGAGTTCCAATTAGAAGCGATCTGCACTTGTCACTGGTGTGTAGTGTGTGTGTTGACAGAAGATGTAAGTATAGGTTCTACTACCCAAAGAAATGTTGACAGAGTCTTAAGCGAGCAGATGTAAATAGAGGGTGTCCAGAGAAACTAGAAAGCAATTCAGATCTAGGGAAGAAGGCTGTTCTCAGCAGATGGACAATCACAGTGTGATAAAGGGGAAAACTGCCTCAATAAGTACACAGATATCTCTAGAACTCTAAGTACAGAACTGATAAGATAAAGCCTAATCTATTCTCCAGTTGTTTTGGGGAATTTATCGCCCCATGATTGACTTTAAGTTTAGTAGTCAGTGTTGATTTGTTACTTACAGGTTTTCAATACCTAACTGGGTCAGGTATTTTTCATTCATTCATTCATTATTTCACAAACATTCATTAAGTTCTAACTATTTACAAAGCACTATGCCAGGGAATATAGACAATTCAACACTAAATACAAACCCAGCTCCTATTCTCAAAGAACTTAAAATCTAATCTGACAAACATATACATGAACAAAACGTAATGAAATCTAGGCAGAAATAAGCATTGTGAAAAAGGTGAGGCCAAGATATGATTGCTGTACAAAGAAAACAGTAATTACATTTTATCAAGAGGATCTGTGGTGCTTCAAGAAGGAAGAAGCACTTGAGCTGAGCCTTCAAAAAGAATTTCAATAAACAAGGAGGGAGAGGAAAGGAATTCTGGCTGAGAGCAAAATATAAGTATGTATGGTGGTTTAAAGAGTATGGGCATGACATGTGTAGGAAATGGAGGCAATCAAGTGTCAGTCTGTGGTACAGATGGAAACCTGTGTAGATAACAAGGCTGAAGTAACAAATTGCAGATAAATTGTGAAAGGCGCTTATGACCAGAATAAGAATTTTGGACTTTAATGTATTAACACCTGAGAACCTAAAAGTTTCTTTGTTTTTAATGAAGGGAGTATCATCATGTAGCTTGAATTTTAGATAACTCAGAAGTTATATAATTAGAGAGATAGGGGTTGCAGAACTAGAAAAAGGCTATTCAAGTTATCTAAGCAAATGAAGGCGAGGAGCTGAACTGAGACAATAATTGCAATGGAAAAGGGAATGACTACAAGAGACCGTTGAGGTAGTTTTTATAGAATTCAGTGATTGACATTCGGAATTAGGAAGAAGAAGGAATCAAGGAAGATATGATAGTCCTGGTAGTTGGACAGTGGTGGAAGTGAAAATGGAGATAAGAAACAGAAAAGAGGAGGAAGAGCTTACGTGAGAAAAGAATTTGCTCAAATTTAGATATCATGAATTTGAGATGCTAGATCATCCATGAGGAGAGACAGCTGACAACTTTCCAGGATTATCTGATGCATTTCCATGGTTTCAATTAATATCTATATGCTAATGACTCCCAAATCTATATTTACAGCTATATGCTTTATACTTCATCCAGCCCTCCAAATATATCCAATCACCCAGTTTTTTCAATTCTACCTCCTACATATATTTAAAATCCAATATCTTACCTCCATTCCTAACAGTCTCCTAAATCCAGCCTCTTATTTGGCCTCCCTCACTTTAATCTATTTATCAAACATAACCACAATGATCTTTCTAAAATACAATTCAGTTACTTTATTGCCAATTTAAAACACTAAAAATGCTATCTCCTGCCTTTAGGATAAAGTACAAAATATTTTATATTCCTTAAACATCCTATTGTACTTGCCTTTTCAGCCCCATCTCTTGTTGCTCACCCACGGAATAGATACCCTGTGTTCCAGAAAGCTAATCTGGATTTCTTTCTGTGAACAAATGGATGATATCTTGCTCTCCTCTGTACATCTATAAATGCTGATCCTTCAGCCTGGGTAGGTCCAGTAGGAAAGGAGAACAGTTTCAAGTCCATTTTTTTCTCAATTTAACTTCATCAAGTCAATCACAACTTCACCCACCCAGCATAAGCATAGTCTCAGTTTACCCTTTATTTTTAGGATTAGCAGCATTGTTCTCAAGTTCCCTGTAATGTAAGAGTACCTCTATTCCAGAGCAGGAAATAATTTATCACCTTAGTCATAGAGGTGACATCACTGATGATATCACTCCTCTTATTTATTATTTTTTTGCAAAGTTCAAATTTATTTCAAAAGATCTGTTTTTTCTCAAAGACTTTTGCCTAACAACTAAAGAGAATATTGTCCCTTCCGTCTACACTATAACATAAAGTACTTTTCTAAAGATCGGCAGAAAAATACTTGAGCCTTTGTACAATTATATTTTTAATTATTTCATCGCTTTAATAATCTTTAATAAATGCAATCACCACTTAACTAGAGAAACTTGTGTTCTGATAATATGAGTCATACTCATGAAAGAACATAAAATGAGAATCAGCGGGATGAGGTTTATATTCTATGTGCTTACATACCATTTGACGTGGACACTTTTATTACAGTTTTGGAGGATTAAAGTTTTCTTTTTTAAAATAGGTATTGTGATATAATTTTTGCATAATAATTTATAATGTATAAAGCTCTTTTTTATTCACTAGCTATTTGAGTCTCCCAGGACATGTTGGGTATTTTTATATCTACTTTAAAAATTAGAAAATGAAGGTTCAAAGGAGTTAAGAGTCTTTTTCAAGGTCATTCAGATTTTAAATGGTGGGTTCAGAAATTCTGACATTAGAGTTCTTATTATTTCTACTGTCCCATGCTGAATATGCCTTTTCTATAAGAAAACAAGATGGAGATAGTAATACTACCATACTTACTTGAATGGTTTATGGTAAAGTTAAATTATTAATCTACAAACACTTTGACAAATTTTTTTGGTTTTCATTTTTCCTATTACTGCTGCTTCTACTAAATATGAGAGGTTAAAAAACATGAATTTATATTCATTTGTGTTTACAAACTGAAAGGCATCGCTATATAAATTTAAGCATCTATCTATTTGTAAAATTAACCAAGTAAGCTTAACCAAACATAACCAAGTAAGATTTTACTTACATGTGTTCTGAGGCTTTCTGTTTTTGTTTTGTTTGTGTGTTTGTTTGTTTTGCTAAGATGATACATGCAGGATTGCCTGAACTAAATGGAATCCAAGACCTGAAATATGTGCATAACAATCTTCGTCCACAAGACACAGACCTGGAAGCAACTAGTTACTTTACCAAGTAAGGTTAGCTGTGGATGAATGAGTGTGTACTTAGGCGTGTATACAGACACATGTTTCACATTTGAGATGACTTCGGGGTTAACAGTCATTGGTATGAAGCTGTAATTTCTAGAATCACCTTGTGTCTTCTTTCCCAAGAGGTAGAAAGGACGCAGTGTGAATCTCTAGCACAAGGCCTCAGTCAGTAATTCTGTAGCACGCTGTTGTTTGCTGACCAGCCTGTTCATCTAACACATTGTTCAATAGGTCGCTGAAAAGAGCAAGGGCTGACATAAATAAATCGGTTGTTCTACTTGAACTATGTCCAGAAAAACAATTTGGAAAAAGAGATTTATGATGAGATATGGACTCACTACTTTCATCTCTATGACAATACAGTGATGTGTCATTCCTTGGACAGAGCAATTAGAGTGCTACAATTTACAGATAGTTCCTCCTACCATTAAAAAGAAAGAAAAACTATATACAGGATGTAAAAAGCTCTTTCAGGTCCTGGCCAAAAGAAAAATGTAAATATGCTTTATTTGTTGGCCAAAGTCTCATCCCTCCACATCCCCCAATTTCACCTGATATACCCAATTCTGTGAAGAGCATAATCTTAGATATGGATGATCTTGCCTGGGTTGACTCATCTCCCTTTCCCATTCAAGAGGATATGAACTAATACAGGAAATAGATCTGGAGCCAGTAACTTCCTGGGAGTGAGCTAGTATATCACCTCCTGCATATCTGTCAGGCTAATTTTTTCACTTTCAGATGTTATGTAGTATATTCTGTTAATTAAACTTCTTTCTACAACTTTATGGTAAAAAACTTGTTCTCCATTGCAGACTTAAAAGGCATCTAGTCATCTAAATCAGACTAATCTGATTATCTTTATGAAGGTTTATACACTCCACCTCTTTTTTATTCTCCAATGAATCCTTTTCTGGGTAGATCGGTTTTTCAATATACATTCATTCCTGCTTTGTCTATTTAACTCACATTTATAACCTCATCAGGAATGCTCCCAAAGAATGATAAATTACCAAAAATACAGGGGAGTCTGATCTAACTCAGTTCTACCCATCCCTTGAGACTCTGGACAACTAGTACCCCATCCATGAAAACATCTCAGATTATTTTAGTACTAACTAATTTTTTCTTTCTATAATTCTACAGGATATCTATTTTCTTATGCTATACTTAATTAATTTATTACTCAATTACAGATTGTCTAGTATATCACCTTAATTAATATACTTCTTGGTTAATTTCTCCCAAGTAAAACGGGACATATTCCTATTTCTCCATTTCCAAAAATATCTGAATATGAAACAAGCTCTATTCCCCTTAAAATATATTTAAAATTTTAATTTAACAGAAAATATAATTTAAACACCAAACATTCACTATATAAAAGGCATATAATAATGACTAACATTTAATACAGTACTTCTTATGCATCAGGCCCTGTTCTAAGTCCTTGCAATACAGTAACTTATTTAATCACTATAACATGCCTGTGA
>NW_011888997.1:1472987-1499780 GCF_000151845.1 Pteropus vampyrus | reverse complement strand
TGTGAATCTCTAGCACAAGGCCTCAGTCAGTAATTCTGTAGCACGCTGTTGTTTGCTGACCAGCCTGTTCATCTAACACATTGTTCAATAGGTCGCTGAAAAGAGCAAGGGCTGACATAAATAAATCGGTTGTTCTACTTGAACTATGTCCAGAAAAACAATTTGGAAAAAGAGATTTATGATGAGATATGGACTCACTACTTTCATCTCTATGACAATACAGTGATGTGTCATTCCTTGGACAGAGCAATTAGAGTGCTACAATTTACAGATAGTTCCTCCTACCATTAAAAAGAAAGAAAAACTATATACAGGATGTAAAAAGCTCTTTCAGGTCCTGGCCAAAAGAAAAATGTAAATATGCTTTATTTGTTGGCCAAAGTCTCATCCCTCCACATCCCCCAATTTCACCTGATATACCCAATTCTGTGAAGAGCATAATCTTAGATATGGATGATCTTGCCTGGGTTGACTCATCTCCCTTTCCCATTCAAGAGGATATGAACTAATACAGGAAATAGATCTGGAGCCAGTAACTTCCTGGGAGTGAGCTAGTATATCACCTCCTGCATATCTGTCAGGCTAATTTTTTCACTTTCAGATGTTATGTAGTATATTCTGTTAATTAAACTTCTTTCTACAACTTTATGGTAAAAAACTTGTTCTCCATTGCAGACTTAAAAGGCATCTAGTCATCTAAATCAGACTAATCTGATTATCTTTATGAAGGTTTATACACTCCACCTCTTTTTTATTCTCCAATGAATCCTTTTCTGGGTAGATCGGTTTTTCAATATACATTCATTCCTGCTTTGTCTATTTAACTCACATTTATAACCTCATCAGGAATGCTCCCAAAGAATGATAAATTACCAAAAATACAGGGGAGTCTGATCTAACTCAGTTCTACCCATCCCTTGAGACTCTGGACAACTAGTACCCCATCCATGAAAACATCTCAGATTATTTTAGTACTAACTAATTTTTTCTTTCTATAATTCTACAGGATATATATTTTCTTATGCTATACTTAATTAATTTATTACTCAATTACAGATTGTCTAGTATATCACCTTAATTAATATACTTCTTGGTTAATTTCTCCCAAGTAAAACGGGACATATTCCTATTTCTCCATTTCCAAAAATATCTGAATATGAAACAAGCTCTATTCCCCTTAAAATATATTTAAAATTTTAATTTAACAGAAAATATAATTTAAACACCAAACATTCACTATATAAAAGGCATATAATAATGACTAACATTTAATACAGTACTTCTTATGCATCAGGCCCTGTTCTAAGTCCTTGCAATACAGTAACTTATTTAATCACTATAACATGCCTGTGAAGTAATATCATTCTTATCTACATTTTTAAATTAGGAAGTGGAGACCCCAGAGAGGTTAAATGATTTACCAAAAGATACAGCCCACAAGGAAGAGAGCCAAGATTTGAATCCTGGGTGTCATGCTTCAGAGTGTGGGGTCTTAACCTCTACCCTGTGTGCTGAAAACCACCTCTTACACGCAGGCTGCAGGAGATGTGCTGCTTCATAATTCAGACCATAGTTTTCTCATGGTTCGTCAGAGCCCACATTGGCTGCAGTTCAACCAACACAGATTCTATACCTTTTTGCAGGCAGTAATCCTGATTTCCTGAATATCCCAAGCCTTGGTGAAGGACAGAAGTCCTTTCTCAGAACTATTATCTTTGTGCCACCACCAGGTGTCCCCAGGGTGTTCGATTCAAGATTTGCTATAATTCTGACCTAGGAAACCCCCATGGGATAATTTGACTAATGACTCCAAGGCAGTCACCTTCCATCCTTTTTCTGTTTTGGTCCATTGCTAGATAGATGCTTTGAAACTCTCTCTATATGCCCCCTTTTTCCTCAGAGAAATCTCTCATGAGACTCACTCTCCCTTTAACTTCCAAAAGCTTTCTCAGTTAGTATATTTTATCTTAAAATCTCAATTACATACCTTTATTTTTAGATATGATTTAATTTCTTTTTGGTGTGTCTTTCCAATGGATCTCTAAGTTCTTCAGTCAGTGTGTACATATCAAGTGTTGAGAATCTTTTCTATTACACATGCCATCCAGTACTGTGAAGAACCTGCTATTGAGGTTCAAGAAAGCTCAATTGATTGTGACCATGATTCTTTACCATTTAAAAAAAGTTACTTAAGATCTCACCATTATTTAGATATTTTAAATTTTTAAAATTTCTTTAGTTGATACTTACACGTGTATAGAGTGAATTTATCAAAGTAGCTTGGTTAATTTTAAAAAAAATGGAGCTTTACATAATTCAAAAATTATGTGCACTTGTTTACTTTTCTGTGTAATATTACCTTAAGCTGTGTTCACTGACCTCACATGAATTTCTAAACTTAAGGAGAAACTTGAATTGTAGACAGTGTACATAATTTACAGAAAGGAACCAAGTTCTGCAATGGATCTAGCATTGGTCTTGGTGCTTCAATGAGGGTCATTAACTCCATGTACTTATGAGAGCTACTGTCTGTTTAAACTCCTTGTTCTCTTTGTTCTGATAACCTAAAAGTGTTTTATGCCACTGTTTATTCTGACATCGCTAAAACACAATTAAAAATAAGACAAGAAAATCCACCCTTCCCCACCCACTACCAAGCACACAGATCTGAGTCATGAATGAGGACTAAGCCATCTGAGACACAGCATGGGTAGCTACCTGAAGTGCCTTAGTCTGAATGCTACAATATTAGCATTAAGAGGCTGCCTTTCTTGATGCTGCTTGAGGCTTGAAAGAAAGAAATTGTTTTTCCCGCCTCTCCAAGGAAGTACTCTACATATGAACAAAACAGGATCCTACCCAACTCCTGGGTATTCACATTCTGGGTTAAGAACTGGTTATAAGAGTTTCAAAGGATGCTGTACTCTGTGTGGCATTAAAAATTGTATCACAATTAATGACACTTAGAGAAAAATGAAAATAAAATTGGTTTGCCGGCCACAAAGGTTTTTCACATCATTGCCAACTCCCCTCTCTGCTTCCCTTACTTTTTTATACTCCCTTTTCAGCTGAGTGCTGTTGAATAGAATCAAGAAAGGATCATGACTCAGTCCCTGCAAACCGATACTCTCATATAATATCTCTGCTGGGCCCACTGCTAGGCAACAAAGGCAACCATCCATTAAAATGCTGTCCAAACGGGTTATTTCAAAATTTTCAATCACTCTCAAACCTCAGATTAACTGTCTTTTGAAATAGATGACCTATTTCACAGTCCAGACTGAGATCATTAAACATAAACTTCCCTGCCTACCTCTACTTTCACATATAGATCGTGCTTTTGACTTCACGCATTCCCTCCCCCAAAAATGTGAGAGGAATTTTTCCAAGTATTCCCAGTATTTCATCTGGACCGCCATGCAGGAGTTTTGCTTTAGTAAATATAAAACCTCTTGTTCTTCAAATGAAATTGAAGGTAGCTTGAAGCTAAACAAAACTCCAAACCTCAAAAAGCAAACAGTTTGCATTCATGAGGTGTTTTGGTCTCAAGAATCAGATATTCCATCTGATATCCTTGGGGAAAAGGATATACATGGATGGAAACTGTAACTTAACAAACCCTAGCAACCAATAGAGTCTGGCTAGTTTCTAATGGAAACAGAAACCTTCTGCTCTGCTTATCTCCGCCTATCATGTTCTACTACTCTTTGTCCGTTGACCAGTATTCTCTAGTATGAATTCCATTTATAACTCATTGACTTAACTAGTTGCCTTTGTCCCTATTGGACATGGTCCTTCATAAAAAGCCACCATGGATTCTGTTGCCCATTCTTACTCCTATCATGATCTACCCCTTCACAAAGAACAACCTAGAGCTTCTTCTCTAACCTGTGAGCTTTAGAAAAACAGTCTTGGTTATGAAGGGCCATTGGGCAGAGCAGACACAATGACTGTCCTAGCAAGTAGAACTGTGAAGCCAGTAGAAACGTTGATGATATGTTGATGACACATAGAAAGAATGTTCCAGGACTCCACATCACAGACACAGGAGTCAGAGCCCCTGAACCACCTAGCGTGTGCAGACACACTGCCAGAAAGTCCCAATGTTCCTCTTATTCTTCCTTCTTATTTCTCATGGTTACAGGTGAGATAAGACTCTTTATGCTCAAATGTCTCAAAACACAGTTCAATGGCTTTCTATCCAGTTTCTTTTCATAACTGAGAAAGAGAGTATGGGACACGGATCCGGACCCCTACGTTTCATTATCATTAAATTTTCGTGATGCTTTTTTAGTACTTTGCAAAATTGTCATGTCATAGATTGCTGTAATTCCACAAAAAAAGGGTCAAAGTTTTTTCCCCTTAACTTAACCATAAATACCTACAGAAAAAAAAAAAGGTCACAAGAAAAAAATACAAAAACAGAACCTAGAGGGATTAACAATTATGATGTCCAACTTTCCCTAAACTAGGAAAGCAAACTTAAAGGGAAATATAAACTGGTTTCATTTTTCATTGTGAAAGTCTCCCATTTCAAAAATTTAATTATGAAAACTAACCTGAACTAAATTTACTTTATAAAGTACTTTTATTAACTGCAGATATAACAGCTTTTACAAGGCTGTACTTCCTAAATTTGATGGCCCAGCCACACACGCTATGATATTTGGTTTGATAGCTTTGTTGCTGTTCTAAATTTCTGCAATAGGAGAGTCTCTGTTTTTAAATTATGTTACACTGAGAATTCACTCAATTTGCCTAATATCAAGTCAGGATACACCTTAGCTATTAGCTTAAAAAGAAAATATTCTGAACTCTTCGAGAGACTATCAGTCTAAAGGTTAAAGGCATTTGAAAAGTTTAATGTACCCACCAAGAGTACCAGAAATCACTAGTTTAAAAAGATAAATAGTCCAGATGGCGCTGTTTCACAGCAGCTGTTATCTCTACAACAGCTATGTGCAGCAGTCAATCTTCACTGGTAATCCTGACCCTGTGCATTGCATAAAATTGCTATATTCCAGGGATTTAGTGAGCAACTAGACTAAAATAATTTACTATTTTTAAATCTGTTTTTTGTATTTTAAAGATTTTTATTACCTTAATTATAGCACCATTTATCACTATTGATTTTTCTATGTTATTGCATGGTAAGATTTATTTTCTTGCTGTGCATAAAATTTCATGTTAAAATCATCAATAAAATAAGCTGGCTTTGGGAAGGGAGGGTGGGAACCTGGAATATCATGTCACTGGTACATTAGTTGTACATAATAAGACCAACCCATCAACCTTTCCTTAGTTTCTTTATTTCATTTGCTCTAATTTGGCGATTTTTGTAACGAGAATTTTTGTAAGAATTTCTTATTCATAGTTAAGGCCATGGAGCCTGGAATTCCTGTTTGTATGCAGAGTTACATGCCTGTGATGACATTTACATAAGACTTGCTGACCTTGTAGATGAATTCTGAAGACTGGAAACTTCAACTGAGTAATCAGCAAAGTTTGGGGTTTTTTTAAACCATGTTCTAAACTATGAAGCAGGAGAAAAGAAAAAAAAATGAAAGAAAGAAAAATTCTAAAGTTGCCTCTTACTCTAATCTTTATCTAATATCTCTTTTGTAGGATTTCAAGAGAGTTTATCACATTTTGGTTTTCACAGAACCATAAACTACATTTGTTTTCCATTGTATTCTTCTATGTGTAGTTTGCTACCTTTAGGATCCTTACATATTCATTTCTTTGCTTAAAAGGTAGCAATCTTTCTGAAATAATATTTGCATATTATTCTATTTCCAATGACTTTTCATATGTTACCTCATTTGAGCCTATCAACAATCCTGAGAGATGGCTTAGTTTAGTCATCAATATGTTTTATAGATGAAACGATTGAGTCTCCTAAAGGCTAAATGACTTTCTTGAGATCACAGGCAGAACTAATAAGTGAGTTCAGAATAGAACAAAATTGATTTCTGGTATAATGGGTTCTCTTCCCTGAATCCTAAGCAAACTCAGAAGGGAAAAAAAAACCTGCATATGAAATTCCTAATGCTCTGATAATCTCAGATAAATAGAGATGCTTTTTAACTTTAGCGTCTTCAGATTACTTGATAGAACATGGTAATAGCTATGTTTATAGCTGTGCTTCTCAAATTAGGGTTCTATGCCATCAAAACCACAAAGATTAACATAAAATATCCTTTTTTAGTATCTATTGTATTTCTTTTAAACTTTTTATTTTAACCTTTTGTTAAAATATGAAACTTAAATTTTTGTGTTCATATATGTATTCATATACTCTACATACATGTGCACCCAAAATCATCTATTGCTCTCTTTTCCATGACAGAAAATCTTGAATTTTTAAAAATAAAACTTCATTGAACTGTTTTTTTTTAAAAAAATAGTAAACCCAGAATGCATCATCAATGATTATCCATTGAGTTCATTTTGGAGTAGTAATGTTTTGGTTAAAAAATATGGGTTTGAGTACTTATTGGTCCTGTATAATGTTGGGAAGAAAGAAATTCCTCTACCCTCAAGGTTCTTTCAGTTGTTCTAATAATCAAATAAACATAAAATAGATTAGTGAGAGAAAATAACCAAATGTAATTACATACATATGTATGGGAAGCCCACATATTTGGAGAGTCAGAGACCCCACATGAAAGGTTCAGAGAAAGGGAAATTGAGGTATATATTGCATTCTGAGCTAAGGATGAAGTAATGTACCTTGGGACTTCAGATGATAATTGCAGGGAGAGCACAGGTTCAGTAATTTTAGTTTTCCCTACCTTATAGATAGATAAAAAGTCATTTTTGGTTTTAAGTCTTATCGTGGGCCAGGCTCCTAATTTAAATTATTCTAGTTTAGGTGGGGAGCAGAAGTTTCTCTTGAGCCCATAGAGGCTCACTTGCCTTTAGCTCACAATAATCCACATACTACTGAGGTACATCTTGGGGTGGCTCATTCTGAACCCCTACAACAAATTTTTGACAAAATAAGAATTATCTTCATAGCATGCTTTAAAGGCTTAAATATGAAGAAGTACTAGTCACATATTTCAAAGATTATAAACTCAACATTAAACTATTATTTTTCATCATAGAAAAAAAGAAATTATGACAAAGTTATATTAATTCATTGTTCTCTCTGAATGCTTAAGAATAACTAACAGAGGTGGATACTCAATAACACCAATACAAATTTAAAAAGTAATGTTTTTATTACACGTGACAAAATCACTGCAATGAAAATGAAGTTTGAGAGTTAGATGAAGAAATTTGTTCTTGGGGAATGAGTAACTTCTATTAATGTATGATAAAATTATAGTGTCAGTGTTAAAATAAGAACATTCTTATGCAAATTCCTTCACAGAAAAGGTCTCCTGAGCAATATTTTCCTGATACTATTAAAGAGACTGACCAGTAAAACAAGTATTTCGTCAAACTGCACAATGATACAAACAACTTTGGCAATTGAAATACGCTCTTGTTAAAATTTCCATCAAATGTTGCCTGAGAACCTTCGTTCAACAGGCATCCTATAGCAATTTAGGCATCTCTCCTTAATGGTTATTCTGACGTGGCTCATGAAGCAATGAAAAACTTTTGCCTTTTGTAGTCACATATTAATATAAATGTGAGTTTTAAAATATTATAGTATTTTATCTGAGAAAAACGAAATCTGCTTAGATGCTGAACCTGACATGGAAAATCAGATCTCCAGGATTCAACTCAATTTTCTGAGACCAAGCAACTCAATTACCCATTTACATAAACATAGCTAAGGAAATCTGTTAGTAGCAATTGTTTCTGATGATAAGCAATTTAAAATATTTATATCATGTAAAAAATGTATATGTTATGAAGTCGAATAGAATTTGTATACATTTTTAACCTAGGACCTAAGGCTTAAGAAATTTTATGCATACTGTAGGCCCCTTTCGACCTGGCCACAAGAATTACCATAAATTTTCTTCTGCCCAAGCATTATTTCTATGTAAAAATTAAAGGATCATTGTCTAAGTGTCTTTGTTCCACCTGGGAATTCCACACTAAATCTATCAGCTTATTTCTTTTTTAAAACAAAGTTGAAAGACTATTTATCATAAATAGTCCACAATGAGAGCAAAGACTTTGGAGTCAGATAAATTTTCAGTTACTACTTTCTGGATGATGTCACCCTTAGTATGCATTCTAACTTTCTTGGTCTTTCTTATTTATTGATAAAATAATTTTACTGCTTTCCTCTAAGGATGAAAAGATTAACATAAGGCATTTAGTGCAGTGCTTGCCAAAGGATATATATATACTCCCTCACGACAGGAATCCAATTTCTCTTCTTTACCTCTATGTCCCAGGATATAGAATTGTGCCTAGCAAGAAGTTAGAAGTAATTATCAAGGCTGCCCAGATGTTTCTCTTATGAAATTTAAGAACTGGACCTTCCAGCTACTGCTTTGGACCTGTAATATAAGAATGCTCCAAAGCATAATACTGCTGATGCTGCAGAATAAACCAAAGAGCTGCCACTTGGATAAATCAGAGCCTCAAGAGACCTAAAACCTACTGCTCTGGGAGCACCAGTCCCAAGTTTAGTCATATTAAAGCACTATTTGTTTTGTCCTGTTAATCTGCCACCTGAGAGATGGGAGATGTATTTAGGTGAAAGTCTGCCTTGAAACTATAGGCTTATCATAAAAGTTTATTCTTCATCTCCATTATTCTTACATTTTAACTGTTGGGCAATTTATAAGAATAAGGCATGAACATAGTTGAAACTTTTGTGAGGTTCACAGTCCTATCTTCATGAGAAGTGAATACATGCTGTCACCCTAGAGCTTTCAACCCTAACACATAAAATATGTTCAGTAAATATGTGCTGAATGAATGAATGAATGAATGGGTATCCATAAGTCATGATTAGTGGTATCCTCCTATTATTATCTTCATGTCTTTAATGACTGATGAGGAAAGAAATTAATGTTTTACGCTGTACTATAAATTCAAAGAACATCTTTAGAAATAATGTACACTGTGGAAAAGAATAGTGATCAGAGTAATACTTTAACTTTCTTAGCAAATGTTGGCCTAGATTGATGTATAATAATGGAAAAATTTGGAATGTATTCAAAAAAGTCTAATACCAGAACAAGATTAATGGGTTTGAAGTTTTATAAAATTGAGGGGGAAATTATTAAACATTATTGAACTACATTGTTAACCTTGAAGACATGGCACATTAGTTGTAAGGAAGGCATTGCAACTTTGATAGAAGCCAAACCAGAAAAGTAGTGCCTGATTACATTCAGCATCCATTTCTCTTGAAAAATTTTAGAAAGCTCAGAATAGAAAGAAATTTAGATAATCATACTTTTAAAAGTAAAAAGTTACAAGCATTCTTATCAATGTCAGGTAAAAAATAATGCTTGCTGTATTAATAATCAAGCTCTATATTTAAGCTTTGCTATGTTTTTATTTTCCAAATGAATAAGACAACAAATAAAACAATCCCAGAGAATGAAAAAAATTTTGGAATAACAAGTGTTTAGTAAAATAAATGGTTACAAGATAAACATTTGAGACTCAGCAGTGAAAAAATTAAAGGGGAAACATTTTATGATTACATAAATAGATATTAAAAATGCAGTTAATAAAATTTAGAATCTCTCATTTTTAAAACCTCTCTACAAATAGAAAAGATATCTTTAAACTATAGCTAAAAGCCTACAGAAAATATACTTAATGGTAAAATATTGAAAGTGTTTCCTTTGTGATCAAGAACAAACCTTGCTATCACCACCTACATTTAACACTGAACTGGACATTTTAGCTGTCAAAGGGTGACAAAAACTCCATCATTATTTGCAGATTACATAACATGACTGTCTGTATAAATTTCAAAAGATTATACAAATATATTGTGAGAATTACTTAGTTAAAATAAAATTTAGGAAAAGATAGCATTAATAATTTGCCATATAAAAATATGCTCAACTGAGGAATAAATCCAACAAAATAATATGTAAAACTTCCACAGAAAAAAAATTCTAAAATCAAAGAGATATAAAACAAGACCTAAGTGGAGAAATACACCATGTTCATCGATTGCATGTCTCAATACTGTAGCGATGTTAATTCTCCCCAATTGATTTATGGTTTCAATGCAATATGATTCAAAATCCTTACATATTTATTTTATGTAGGGATGAACTCGATAAGCTGATTCTAAAATATGTTTGGGAGGTCAAAGGCCCTAGAATCATGAAAAAACACCTGAAGAACAAGATAAAAGAACTTCTAGATTTCAAAACTTATTATAAAATTATAGCTATTGAAGGAACTGTAGTATTGACATGAAGACATCGCAAGCATGAATCTACAGTAGCTGAGCAAGGCTGTTGAAGAAAGGACATTGTGGACATCATTCATTCATAGAGTCACCAAGTGCCAGAGCTGACTCAGTGAGCACTTAGCACACAGTACTGACACAGAGGTAGACAGATAAGAAGGATGAAGGGAAACTTTCACATTTTACTTAATATAATTCTGTGTTGCTTAAATTATATATTATAAAAAGTCAAGTTTTTTAATGTCCCTAAATTTCTTCCATAAAACCAAAAGAATGAATAGGTAGCAAAACTCCAAAACTATAAACATCTACAACAAAACTAGGAAACAAGGTAGTCTGAAGAACCCTAAAATATAAGCAGGTAGGAGCAAACCATTTAGTTACAAGACCTGTGTATCAACATCTTATGGGAAGAAACTTAAGGAAGCAACAAGTCATCTGACTGACCTGAAAACAAGACTCCAAAGAGGTAACAGGTACTCAGTGAAAAGCTGAGCAGGGCAATTTGAGAACAGCAGCTGAAACCGGGAGGAATTTTTACACTCTCATATACTGGGAAGGGTAAAGAATCTGTGGCAAATCTGAAAAGCTTTAAAGGGTCTATGAACTCTCAAAGGTAACTAGAGCCCCCTTCCAGGAAACAGTCTCACATTGAAGAGAAACCACAAGAAGTATAATCCAAACTAAGAGTGAAGGAAAATAAAAATCCAGGAAAAAAAATGGGAGTGAAGAGAGAAGCAAAGGAAATAGATCTCAGGAAGTATGAAATAATGATTTTTATCATCGTGTGATAGCAACAGAAAAGGGAGCTTCGGACAGTTGAAAATCCTCTGCTCCTTTCTGAAAGTTCAGGAATGCTAATTATATATTAAAATGAGCAAACAAAATGGATCATGTTTGAATGTTACACAAAATCATAATAAGAAAAAAGAGAAATAAGATGAAAAATAAAATCCTTACAATGATAGCATACCAGAAAGACATTCCCAACAAAGAGATAAACTATATCCTTATATTTCAAATTAAGCTAAAAGAAATTAAGAAAATGATGAAGATATGAGAACTATGGAGCTCAAAATTTTAAAAAACTCAGGAATAAGGTGATTGAGCCCAAGAAAAAATTATAAATAATAGAAAATAATAATTTTAAAAACAGTAAACTAGAAAGAACACAGAGGTAAACACAACAGTACAACACGATGCTTCAAGAGAAAAAGATGAAAAAGGAAGACTTTTAAAATAAAAGAAATAAAGTAAGGCAATGAAGCTCCAGCATATATATAAAGGGAGCCCCTGAATAAAGAAAGCCAAAATAATATCTTAAAGTAGTATCAAAACTAAATTGTATATTTAGTGTTTTAATAAATACTAACATTGCAATTTAAGAAGTTCCTTGAAAAATCAAGACCTGAAATTACATATTGAAAGCACATTGCATATTCAAAAAAAATACCAAGAATAACCAACCTGAAACATATTTTAGAAAAACTATTGGACTTGAAGAAAAAGAAACTTTCTCTAAGAATTTATAAGGGAAAGAAGTTCAGTAGGTCATTAGAGTTTTGGACAGTAATCCTTTATGCTAGAAGAAAATAGAATAATATTTTTATAGCACTCAAAAAAGAAAAGTGAGCCAAGAACATTGTATCTAGCCAAATGGACTTCTAAAGTATAAAAGCTGCAGACAAATTACTGTCAATATCCAGAACTCAGAAACTTACTTCCTTTAGTACTTACTGAGGAATTTACGAGAATTAGCTTCAGATAATCAAAATGACTGGAGAGCTGTGGACACTGGGACTGTTAGAGAGTTTAAGATTTAATGATTGTTAGAACAGAGACTACACTGCATATATAGAATAGATACTATACAATGTAGATACAATAGCTCTTTAAAAATGAAAGTAGAATAGAAAGCACAAATGAAAAGTAGAATAAGCGTACTTTTTGCTTTATAATATTAACTGGGATAAAAGGACACCGCAAATTATACTGGAGAAGAGGATACAATGAGGATAAAGGGTATTACATATAAGATATTTGTTATACCATTAGAATACAATTGCAAACCTTCTTAAGTACAATTTTTAAAAAACTTTAAAATCAGAGAAATACCATGACAAACCAAAAAAAGACCATAGAGTGAAAAGCATTTCATATAAAATACTTGTATATTAGATATAGTATTATAGTATAAAACATTTGAAAAACAGTTAAAAGAGGAACACAAATACATACAAGAATAAAAATTAAAAATAAAACAATAAAAGTTAAACTATAATTTTTTTAAATGTTTAAATATAAGGAGAAGGAAGGAACAACATACAGAGTATAGGAATAGATGCTGGGCTTCTTGAAATACATATTTGTTGTAGAGTTAACTTCAGGCATTTTGAAACTATTTTAAATAATTATAAACAAAAATTAAACTTCAAAAATATCATCCCTAAAAATAGAAAACAAATCTAAAAGAAGTCAAAATAGAATACTGCAATAACAGTCTTATATTTCACCATGAAAGTTTATTTTATATTTGCTAACGACTCAAAATGTAAACTTGAAGTTCATAAAAATAACATTTAGTAGCACGGCTCCAAATAAACATCCATGGTTCTTGACTTCTTCCTCCTCATCTAACAAACACGAGGAGATAAATCATAGATGAGTCAATTCAGGGAAATGTAACTCATTATCTTCTCTTTTTCATTTCTCTAGGAAAATAAAGGAAAGTCTGGAGTGTTTCCCTGTTAAACTGAATAACTTGATCCACACACTTGCACAAATGACAGCCATAAGTCCTGCCAAATCTACTTCACAAAATTTTTCCCAGGAATCCTCTATGCTGAGTGCAAGCAAGTCAATTCAAAGAGCGACAATTTTAGGGTTCAGCAAGAAAACTAGTAATGTAAGTCTCAAGTCGGTCATCTTGATTTAAATAGTATTTGACTTCATCTCAGACTCCCCTTCACTATGCTACAACTCCTTTCTGATACCATAATTTTTGTTTTTACTATGTAAATGAAAAATCAGTTACAGTTTGAGCATAAGTACCACTAAAGAGGACATTCTGAGGAGAAATCATAACAACCAAAGCTATCAGAAGAGAACCATCAAAGAGAACATTCCCTTCCTGTGGAAGAATATAAATCAAGAGCTAATTAAGGTGTCTACAAGAAAAGAATAGCAGAAATTAGGCAGTGTTCCCACCACATAAGGTTATGATACCTTTATGTAATATGTTTATAGATAATTTTGCCATTACAAATTACATCTCTTAGCTTTCCTGATGATTTTTTTTTTTTGCAGATTCTTGCTTTGTTTAGTTTAAATAAAATCAGATTTCAGAATATATCACAGGTTGATATTGCTGTCTTTTGATTTTTGCCTATTTATTTTCTGCAGCTATATCTAATCCAGGTGATGCACAGTAACGGCGAAACAAGCTTGACAGAAAAATCATTTGATCAGTTTTCAAAACTTCACAGCCAACTTCAGAAGCAGTTTGCATCACTGACTCTTCCAGAGTAAGGCACTGTCCTCCACAGTGTTTGCCTTCAGTACTTGTCCTTGAACATAAGGAAAAATTATGGTTATGGTATTTTCTATTTGTGGGCAACACAGCATTCTGACTCCAATGCCATTGAACCGATCCCCGCAGAGAATCTGTATTGCTCTCAGAGTAAAGAACTTTTTGTCTCATAAAACAGAACAAGGTTTACAATTTTCTGTTTGCTTCCGGCCACTGATTTTGTAGACAGAAAAATTCAGAACAGATTTCATTTTTTCATCAGTTATCAAGAAAATTGTTGTATTTGCCTGTTTTAAAATTTAATCTTTTTAGTTTTTTCCATAAAAGTAAAATTGAAATTGAAAAATGCAGAACTAAATTGGATAGATCTACTCTTTCAACAAATAATTGCAATAAAAACTCTAATATATTTATTTGCTGTACCTCTCAAAATTAAATTCCTTAACATCACTTAGTATATTAGTAAAATTTAAAAATCAGCTCACTTTTGTTGTCATTAATTACTAACTTTAATTTGGATTTTCTAAATATAATTTGTTGTTATTCTCATTTTGAAGAAATCTTTTCTTTTAATTTTTTTAGCAACAATTATTTTGTTTATTTTTAGTTTATTGGGGGTAACGTTGGTTAATGCAATCATATAATATTCAGGTGTACATTATAATTTGACATCTATATATTCTATTGTGTGATTACCACCCAGAGTTTAGTTTCCTTCAACTACCATATATTTGATCCCCTTTACCCACTTCACCCTCCTCCAACCCCCTATATTTGACCTCCTTTACTCTGTCTACCTCTTCCATCCTCCCCCATCCCCTACACTCTGGTAACCACTAGTCCAGAAAATCTCTTCTTTCATTTATGTTATAATGGAAAAAATATTAAATGCAAGCAAACTAAAAAATAATAAAAATAACTTCTGTTAAAGCCTAAAATTTATCACTTAGAACTAGCCAAATTTAGTTCTAGGTCATAGATTTCGGTATATAAAAAGTGTATCTTCACTTTAAAAGGATGAATTTCCAGAAATTAAGATATTGGCACCAATATGTGCATATCGATAAACCAAATGTCATTTTGTCTACACTGAGATTTTTGTTAAGTAAATGGTCCTTTAATGATGTGAAAGTCTATACATGACCTGACATACTTTGTACATACAGATTTTTACTAGGCTTTCAGGGTTTAATCAATTTCCAAAATATAAAGCTAAGTATATATATCAGTCGATAGAGGGATATTGTGTAATATTGAAAACTGACTAGTTCACATTCATGAAAAACTATACTTGCAGATGTCACAGAAATTTTGAAATATAGATTCTTTAAGCATCGGGAAGTCGACAAATTTAGAGAAAGAACATGTTCAGGAAATTGGAAGGAACAGAGTGTCACTATAGAAACTCTTAAAGGTAATATCAGCTTTAAGCATTACCAAGAAAAAATATATGATAGAATACTGAGAAAGAATAAACGTTAGCAAAAAAAATTCAGATTGGCTGCATATATTGAATTAATCATCGGTGGCTGCCATCATACCCCACTAATAAATGATTTAGAAGTATGTTAATCCTTGTTAAATAGCTGTCCTTTTTTGTTTCAAGAACATCTCTGTTGTACACTTTTATCTCTCTAATACATATTGATAACTTGCAAAATCTTAAAAGTGTTAATAAACTCTGTAATATGCCTCTTCTCAATTTTCAGTTTAGATAAGATTGTTCTTTGCTCAACATCTACTGCCTGATAGTGGTGCCTAAATTGATTTTAAAACTATTTAAGCAATGTGCGGAGAGAGGAACATTTAGTCCTATGTGCCCCAAACGATATTTGTATGCTAACAGTTCCAAAGGAGCTAAGGCTTACAGCAACGCGTGTAAAGGAAGAATGAGGGCAAGATTTCCTCTGACTCCTGAATTTACTAAGAGAAACCCTATAAAAGTTAACTAAACCTGATCTGGAAAGTATAATCAGAAAGTTAGAATAATGAAGAATAAAATTCAAATCACAACATATAAAAGTGATCTTCACATCAGACTATTTGTAGCTCTGGATACCTTCCAAGAGTACAGAGGCATGAAAATCTTCCTCAGAATTAATGGTCTTCTGTTTTATATAAAATATCAACATTTTATTTTAGCAAAGGAAAATTCATCCACAGATACACAAATTAGCATTTAAAACCAGCCCAATCCATCTATGTATCAAATGCATGTCTATGTTTTGATTCCTTGTGTATTGTCCTAATTTTCATGACAACTAAATCTGGATAAAAATGTTTAATACTTTAAGCCTTAGAACTGCAAGAGACTTTTAAAATAAAAGAATTATTTTAATACACAAACATATTACTTGGGACTTCCCTGAGATTTCCAACAGGAAGCAGTGGATGGCATGGCTCACAGCCGTCACATACTTTTGTGTGTTTGTTGACAGCGCTTCACTATGCCCCATGCTCCTTTCCTAGAGAAAAGGTCTATATCCAAGAAGCAGAAGTATGAAGGAGTCAGAGCAAGACTGCAGTCAGAGGAAGTGCCAGGCAGTTCCTAAAATGATATATTTAACCAGCAAAATGCATTGCCAAATGCTAACCATTAACGGGTCACCCACCTAATAATTGGTCTTAATAATGTCTAACCCATCAAGATATATCATCAGATAGTACAGAGGAAATTCTACAGGTCGGATTCCTGGAGAAAGTGATACTTTGTTCAAAAAGACTCAGACCAGATGGAAGTATATGTCACTTTATAGACTGTTTAATTCAGTTAGCGTAGAAATGTCTCCAGTGAACCCAGAAGAAACGATAAAATCTGACCTTTTTGAAAACATGAATTAGTAACTTCAGAAAGTATTTATTATCACTCACATGTATTTAAGGAACAAAATGTGTGGTCTGCCATAAATACAGTAAAAAGGAACATATATATTAATTTAGTATGTTAGATTAAATTAGTATTAATTAGTGATAGTTAAAATAACACAAGTGACCACAGCCATGTTAATACAATTCTCATGATTAATCATGTGTTCTGTTTTGTTTTCTAAATGTTTTCATTGGTCCTGCCTTCTAATGCAACTATAACTTCATGAACAATCTGAGATGCAGAGGCCAATTTTCAAACTAATGAATGCACATTTTTTTCTTTTTAAACAGGTTTCCTCATTGGTGGCACTTACCTTTTACAAATTCAGATCACAAAAGATTCAGAGATCTAAATCATTACATGGAACAGATATTGAATGGATCATACGAAGTTGCAAATGTATGTTATGCTTTTATATTTTTGCATAAAATGTAAATTATTACTGGAAATATTTTATTATATTTTATGATAACATTCTTTTTTGTTCTACAGTCAATTAACAAATATGCATGTCCAATATTTGTAAAATCTCTGAACAGGAAACTAGAACAGCAAAAAAGGTATAGCACTCTAGTCTCAACTAATTTATGAAAAATGGACTATCAATGCTGCTAGGTGCCCTGGTGTTTTAGAGAACTAAGAATTACTTCTGACTGTGAAGGTAAGAAGATTTCAGGGAGAAGAGAACATCTGAGCTGGGTCTTTAATACCAGGTAGGATTTAAAAGAGTTGTCCTAAAAAAGTGTTTTGAGTAGAATCAAACAATATAGTTAAGGTAATGACTGGGAAATAAAAGCGGGTGGGGGGATCATATTAGATTCTGTTGTTGCTGTGAAAAATTACCACCAATCTGGTAGTTTAAAACAATAAAATCTATTTTATTTCCATTCTGAAAGTCGGAAATCCAAAAATAGGTTTTATGGGACTAAACTCAAGGTGTTAGTGAACTGGTTCTTTCTGCAGACACCAGAAAAAAGATCCATTCCCTTGGCTTTCAGCTGCTAGAGGCTGCCTGCATTTCCTGGCTTGTAACCTACCCAGAAATGGCACAGGCTGATCTCTGCTTCTGTCATCAAATCTCTAACTCTGACCCTCCTTTTGATTACATTAGGCCCACCTAGATAATCTAGGATAATCTCACCATTTCAAAATTCTTAATTTAACTTTATCTGCAAAGGCTCTTTTGCCATGTAAGGTAACACATCCACAGGTTCTGGGGAACAGGGTGTTGACATCTTTGGAGAGCCATTATGCTATCATAGGGAGATAGGGAAAAGTTCAAGGATACAATTCAGTTAGGTCTCAGCATTCTTGTGAGGAAGCTGTGAGAGGAAGGTTAAAGCCAACGAGAAGGTCAGGGCCAGGTTGTTGAGCATTAAAGCTAAGCCTTAGAGAGTATTGAACTAAAAAAAATAAGAAGAATAACAATGTCCCTCACCATTTTGAGAGGTTCTGGCCCTTTTTATTAGACTGGGACTATGTTCCTTTTTATGTTGTAGCCTTTTAAACTGTAAAATGTAACATGTATCCAGAAAAAATATGCAAAAGAAAATTGGACAGTTCAAGGATTATTGATGATGGAAATACCCATGTGACAATGCATAGTTTCAAATGTGTGAAAATTCTTCGCTACCCTCCCTTCAATAAGAGAGCTTATGTCCCCCATCTTGAACCCAAGAGGACCTTTGTGATTTTCTCATTAAATAGAATTTGATGGAAGTGACGCTTCATGGCTTCCAAGTTAGGTTAGAAAAGGCCATGCGGTTTCTTCCAAGTTTTCTTGTGATATTCACTATAAGGAGCCTACCAAGTGGGAGAACAACACAGAGATCAAATAGAGAGATGTCCAAGAAACAGAGCCGTTCTGGTGCCCAGCTGAGCTTCCAGCCTGCAGCCAGCATCAGCCTCATGGGCTTGTGAGTGAATGACTCCAGCCCCAACCACCAAATGACTGCCACTAGTTAGAGACCCCAAGTAAAAACACCATAGGTGATCTCAGTCAAACCCCAGAACTGAGAGACAATAATAAAATGACTATTGTTTAAACTAACAAGACAGCGATAGACCTCTAAACTGCCTATATTTTCATTGTTGTATAGTATTCTATTATATGAATGTATCACAATTCATTCGTAGATTCCTCTCTACATAGATATGTGGAATGTTTCCAAGTCGGGATTATTACAAATAATGCTTGTATGGACATTGTTTTACATGTATGTCTCCTAATGCACACATGTTGGTTATATACCTAGAAGTAGAATTTCTAGATTCTAGGATATGCTTAATGTTCAATATTTATAGGTAATGACCAATTTAATCTCCCACTTGCAATGAGTAAGTGTTCCAATTTTCCACAACCTTGTCTACACTTGGTATTGTCTGTGTTTTTAATTTAGACCTTTCTGGTGACTGTGCATCTCATTTTGTTTTTAATTTGTATTTTCCTAACTATTAATGAGCTCGAACACCTTTTCATATGTTGTTTGGTCAGTTGGATATCTCTTTGGTGAAGTGCCAGTTCATGTTTCTTGCCTTTTTTCTGTTAATTACTTGATTTCTTTTATTCATTTATAGTATTTCTTCATATATTCTGGATAGAAGTCCTTCATTAGTTAAATATGCTGTAATAATTTTCTTCTACTCTGTGTCTTGTCCCTTCATTCTCTTTATTATGTCTTCTGGTGAACAGAAACTCTTAATTTTAATGTAGTAGTAAAATGTATTGGTATTTTCCTATATGATCAGAAGAACATACTCTACCTCTATGTCATAAGCACAGGTTCCTATATTATTTTCTAGAAGTCTGTTGTCTTTTTCTTTCACATTTAAACCTACAACCTATCTGAAATAGACTTTAGTGCATGGTGTGAGATAAAAATCATCTGATTTTTTTCCAATGTAGATTTTGAATTGTTCCAACACTATTTAAAGATTTCCCTTTCTTCGCACCTTTGTAAGAATTTAAGTATTTATCTAAGTGTGTGTCTACCTCAGGGCCGTATATTCTACACCAATGATCTCTTTGTCTACCCTGTGCCAACAGTCTTAATTACTATAGCTTTATAATAAATCTTGATACCTAGCAAAGTAAGTCCTGCTATTTCATCCTATGCTTAAATAGTATTTTGGCTCTTCTTGAACTTTTGCATTTCCGTGTAAATTTTTAAATTATCTTATTAACTCCATGCAAAAACCTACTGGGATTTTAGTTGAAACTGCATCCTAATATCTTTGAATACATTATCATGTACCTATTTAAATCTTTTTTTAAAATCTCAATAATAGATTGATAGCGGTCTTAAAAATATTTTGTTATACTAGATATCTCACATTACCTTTTTAAAATTGCTTTTCTACTTATTCATCAATATTTAGATACAACTGATTTTGTATCTAATATTATATATTGACATTATACCCAACAACCTTACTAACTTTACATTTAATTCTAATAATTTATCTGTATTGTTTTTCGAATTTTCCACTTACAATCATATTGTCTACAAATAACAAGTTTTATTTTTTCTTTCCATAATTATATATTATATTTCTTTTGCTATTTTTTACTCTCCAGGACCTCCAATATATATTGAATTGAAGAGGCAATGATGGACATGCTTGTGTTATTCTGCCACCTAATATTTAGAAGTATCTAGTATTTCCTCATTAAGTATGTAGGCTTTTGTAGGTATCTTTATTATTTTAAGAAAGTTTCTTTCTATTCCCAGTAGTTATTACAATAAAAATAAAGTTCAGTTTATCAAATGTTTTTTTCTGAATCTATTGGGCTGATCGACTATCAACCAGAATCAATAGTTTTTCTCTTTTATTCTGTTAATGTGGTGAATTACATTGATAGATTTTCTCATTTTAAAGAAAATTATTAGGATAAACATCACATGGTCGTGACATATTATTCTTCTTATGAATTGCTGGATTTGATTTAACATATTCTTCAGCATTTGTTTTCAGCTTTGTTTATAATAGGGACTGGCCTGAAGTTTTTCTGTTATAATGTCCTTACCAGGTTGCAGAATCAAGAACATACTGGCCTCATAATGCTATTAGTTATAAAAAACCTTGCTTTTTTCCCCTGCTCTTTAGAAGAGTTTAAAGTGGTTTTATTTGTTTAATTTGTAAAGCCATGTAGGTCTAGAGATTTAATTTATTTAAGAGTTATAGAGAAATTCACATTTTCTATTTTTTCTTGGGTCTATTAAATTATAGTTCTCTAGGAATTTTTGCTAATTTATTGGCATAGAGTTATTTACAGTATTCTCTCACAATCTTTTTAACATTTATAGGCTCTCAGATATATATTCTTCCATTTTCCACATATGTGATTTTGTCATCAGTCTTATCATGGGATTATGAATTTTACTAATCTTTGCAAAGAATGAGATGGAATATTTATTGACCCTCTCTATTGTATTATTTTTCTTTTTCATTTTTTAATGTTTATTATTTCCTTTCTTCTGCTTCTTTTGGTTATATTTTGCCCTTCTATTTATAACATCTTCAGATAGTTAGTTAACTTACTTATTTTCAACCTAAGGATTTGGCCTCCAATATAGTAGATACTCAAGTATCTTATTATATTACTGATTTTTAGCAAATATGGACTCAAGAACATTGTGCTACAATATTATTTCCAGGTTAACAGACTCTCAGCTGGAGATGCTATTTTTGTGTCAAAGGACAAGTGCCTGAGCACTTAAGGAGATATACTTAACTCGATTCCGAGTGAGACAGAGAAGGCATCCCAGATAGTATGGCATTCAAGTTGTTATTAAAGAGCAAATAGGAGTTAGTAAATAGAAACTGGGGGACAGGATGCAAGGACAAAGCATCCACTACGGTTACATGCTTTCCTTCAGTAGCTTAAACAACTCAGTAACTATATGCATTCAATTTTTACTCAAATGTAGCACAGTTACGAACTCATCAATACTAAGTAAATATTGTTAAATGAATAATAACAGAATCATTAGCATATATTAACCTATAGTATTTATGTTGTTTTTAAAACCTAAGAGATTGAAAGGTTGCAACAGAAAAGTATTTAGCCATGATCTCTTATTTATTATTATATCTTACCAGTTTTATCTTTTAAAAAAATTAACTAATGCTTCCAAAACATAATATATTTATATATACATTTTATCCATGAACTACTAAGCAAATAAGTAATAAAGGTTTTAAAAGTCATAGGGAAAAAAAACAAAAAATTGGAAGAAATTTAAATTATGTCATAAAATAAATATTAATTTAATTTTGATATTTTTCCTCACTCTAGTGTATAGTCCCACATGAACCCCATGCCAGAGAACTCTGGCTTGATAGAAAATGATCTTAAGAGTCCTGCTAGCTGCCAGCTCAGAGACAGGCTCTACTGGTTACCTAGTACCAAGCCCAGGAGCACTGCCTGGCCATATTCATAAAGGATGATCAAGTCAACTTAATTTATTTCATTGAGTTTAAGCTTTCTTTGCATATTCAAGAATATAAAATATTGACACGTTGATATTCTTTACTAATTCTGACATTCTCTGAAGGTCATGTCCATTCACTTATACTATATTCAAGGGCCACGTGAGTATGGCAGTTGTCCATGGAGGAGAAAGTTGAGGGAATGGTGGATAGGATTATCATCTTTGCATGCCAAGGGTTGCCTTACTGATTATACTAAAGCTCTCTTAAACATACTTTTTCAGGTAAATTGACAAACTATCTAGTAACCATTAAAGCATCAAGCTTTGGCCTATTTAGGTAGAGGCAAGTAAGTGCAAAGTGGAGAGGCTTCTGATTGCTGGTCCCAGTGTGACTAGGATGAATATTGAGATATGTCTTTATATGGTAGCAGGTCATCAATAGGGAACTCCTAAACATATCTATCCACAAGATGGATTCAAGTGTTAACAGATTACTGTTATGAGAGGGGAAAGCAAAGGAGTCAGGTATATACAGGTAGAGAAGACTTGCAAAGGTGTAATTTAGTACAGCAAGGTTTAATGAATATCATTGCCCATCATAGTCACTGCTGCATAGAGACAGATGAACAAAACCACCAGACATGTTGCTCACAGTTTTCATCATATTCACATTTCCTAATGTGCTAAATTAAAGTACTACTGTAAAGGTCCCAAGAAAAGATGTTTTTGTTTTGTGTCATTTTAATATCTATTGGTCAGTAATTAGAGAAAAGAAGGCTGAAGAAATGTTAGACACTATATTATTTTTATCTTGGTCTAAGATTTGAGTGGGAAAAAAATAGAGAGAGGAGGAGAAACAAGAAACATTTATATCATTCAACATGAGATACTATTGTAAAATTACAGATGCTAGAAATGTTCTCAGTGAGAATATGTCAGCCATCTTCTAATACTGAACTTCCAAGGAGGAAATCCTATTTTGTCCCAGAGTATTTTTACACAAAATATAGCTGGTACATTATAGTACATTATAAGTGTACTTCCTTGTACAGTAACATCTTACTAATTAATTTAATTGAATTGTACAGAATGAGTATTTAGAGAACAACAATGAGATGTAAAACCTATATCTCATTTCTCAGTTGTCCTTTCTATAGTACAAAATAAAGCAGTGCTATATTAGCAAAAGTCAAATCAACAATGATTAAATGTTTGCACAGGCATATTAGCTGTTTTAGAATAACTTTGAAGATTTTAAAAAGTATGTTCTGAGGTCCCATCCTTAGAGATGGTGGTTCTACAGGTAGAAGGTGATATCCAGGTATCTGTGTTCCTTTTTAAGAACCCAAGTTATTCAGATGCCTGACCAAGTTTAGGAAATTCTACTCTAGAAAGTAGAAAGCTGAATCAGACGCAGATGCTCCCCTGAAGAGATAAATTCTTTGCCAATATTCTACGTTAATATGTGCCGGTGGCCTCATAAAAACTTTAATAACTTACTACATTTGGGTTTTTCTTTTCCTTATTCCTAAGGAATGTAATGGATTTTGATACAATACTCGTTACACAGATTATATGGAGACAGACATAAATGTACACCATAATTGTACACTATCCCAATATCTCTTCTAATTGATTGCAAGCATCAGTTTAGAAACCCTAGTCTCGTATTTACCTAGCTTCTGTTTGTTTCGTTTTACTCTCTTCTCTCAAACTGATAGAACTTTCTTTTTTTTCTTTCAATGTTTGCAGTTTCATTCTACAAGGAAATTATAGTATGATAACAAGAAATCCTTTTGCTTCTTTAAATTCTGCTCTGTTATGATGGAATTCTGCTATGAATTGAATAAGATCTGTATAAAGAGCAACATGAACATGTAATAACAGCTATAGTAAATGATTGCAGTACCTAAACAAATTGTACCCACATTTGAGTTTAGCTGAGATATACAAACAACAGGTGTTTTTCAAAATTTTAAAGCCATATTAACTGTGATTTTTCAGCCCTTCTCGGTATTGTTGCTCATTTCTACAAGTCTCTTAAAAGAAAAAATGATTTCGCTTAAGGTTTAAGCAAAGATTTTTTTTTAAGCAAAAATCAAATGTCAAAATAAATCCAAATGGGTAAATCCTATCTTAATAGTGAACATATGTTTCTTGTTCCCTGCTTGCTAAACCCAGATGTTAATTACTACATTTGTCACTACATTGCTCTTTTCTTATTTGGAGCTGATTGAAATTATGTTGCAGGCAGGATAAATGTCATATGTGTATCATCAGTAAAACCAAGATTATTTTTCAGAGTCTGGTAAAATGTTGATGACATTTTAGAAGGGGAATTATAAAAGATTCTTCAGAAGTTCACTATTCTTCACAGTGTCATTCTTCCATGTAACTCCAATACGAATATAATGGGTTGAGCTACATTATAGACTGGACATTCTGACAAGCTACTTCATGAAAAGGCAATAAAATACAATTACTGTTCAACTTTGATTTAAAACTCTTATGGGAATTCATTTTTAAATTCACATTTTTACAGCACTTCATGGTGTTTGATAGATTAAGCTTACTGTTTTAACTCACTAAAATTAAATCTTGCAGCCAATTCTAGATGTTGGCTGGCCCGTTAATAAATGGGAATTTTTAATGTATTATTTTAAAGAAAGAAAAAATTGATCTCAGTGTTACATCACTTCTGATCGTTATAAGCACTTTAACTCTCTGTGGCCTTTGAGAACATAACATGCTCAAATGATGTAGGAAAAACACTTAGGTTTTCAACAAATTTAATTGATCGACTCTTTCAAAAAAAAATCAATGATTTTAAATTACAAATGACTTCATAATATAAATGGTAAACAAAACATTAATAAGAGTTCTGAACTTACCAAAATAAGCTGATACAGATTTTAATTTAAAATTGCTCAATAGGTTTTTTAATTTGCTCTTTATTGAATGCATTTTTAATTTAAAAATACATTATTAGATATTAAAAATCTCATATTAGTTAGGCAAATATCTAACCTGACAAAGAAAATATATATATATATGTATGTATATATAACCTCATGCAGCATTTAATATAGCCTAATGCATTTACCTGGACTATTGATATCAATGACCAATAACTTTAATGTCTCCACAACAAATCCCAACCATTTATTAATTTATTCACCAACTATATAATGTTCTACATAAAAAGAATGGTTCAAATATTTAACAACCATTAGGGCAAAAGCACTAACCAATCAGGATCTACCTTTATGGCCATACAAACTTGCATTGATTGAATATTTGCTGTGTTAGAGAAAACTGTAGGAGGACCATTAGGGAACAGGGGCAATCAGTAGTTTGGATCTAAATGCACTAAGTGTGCATTGTCTATGAGACTTCTAAGTAGAGATGTCAAAAGAAAAGTTGAATGTCTTGAGTTGAGGGGACAAGAGGGGATGAAAATATAAATACCTGTAGTTGTCAGCAAATAATTGTTTTTCAAAGCCATGAGACTAGATGAGATTACTTAGAGTGAAAATGTAAATATAAAAAAAAGAAGTCTGAGGACTAAATCCTACAGCACATCAATTGTAAAGTTTGAGAAGACAGAAGAAAATCAACAAAGGACACAGAAGGAGCACGCTGTTGGAAACCAGAGAATATAATGCCTGGAATCCAAGAGAAGAAATGATTTCAAAGAAGAAGAAATGATCAGCTGTTTCAAATGTTACTAATGGCTCAAAATTTAAGAAGCGACTACTGAATTTAGCAAAATGGGTATCATTGGTTAATTTACCAAGAACAGTTTGATGGGAGTGTTAGGGGGAAAAACCAATTAGGATGAGTTCAAAAAAGAATATGGGGAGAGATATTTAGGATAGAAAGTAGAAAACAATCCTTATAGAAGCTTTGCTCTAAGGATGAACAGGAAAAAATAGTGTGCAGGGAAATGTAGGTCAAGAATTTTGTTTATTGAAGTAGATTATATCATATTTGTATGCTGGTGGGAAGATCCATTGAAGAAACAAAACTTGATGATGCAAGGAGAAATGAGAACTTCACCAGAGACCAGAGTGATGACCTTGAGTAATGAAGAGAGCATGGGATCTAGTGCTAAAATCAGTCTCAAATTATAACACAGACAGTCCACCCAAATAACAGAAGAAAGTGTAGAAGTGAGGTAAGATGACAGCTGTGTTGGTAAAAGCTTATAAAAATTATTTCATTTGTGTTTTTGCCCCATCAACAAGAAGACCAACCTTGAGCATACTGAAAGAAAGGGAAACTGTGTTGGCATTTTGAGTAAGGATAAGGTATTAAATAGTCTTGTGGGTGAGTAGAAGAATAAATAGACTAGTGATAAGTGTAGAATTGCCAGAAAATCCTGAACACCAACTTGAGGGTAGTGGGCATGAGGTAACAGCAAGACCAATAAGCGTGGTTGAGTTCTTATCTCCAGCAGTATTCAGCAGGCCTTTTATAGCTGCAGAGTTGGCAGAGAGTAACCAGAGTTGGGTATTTTGCCAAGTGAATAATAAAATAAAAGGAGAGAGGGCCAAAGGAGTTGAAAGGAATATGCAAAGGAGTTATTATTTCAACCATGGGATCC
>NW_011888997.1:1439111-1470592 GCF_000151845.1 Pteropus vampyrus | reverse complement strand
AAAAAAAATATATTCTATATCTGACAACAGATCTGTTTATTTCTGTTAACAAGTATTTATTGAGCAGAGTGAATAAATGATAATCTCTGCTCTTGATATCTCGAAGACTGGGCTAACAAGAGTAGAAAAGGGAGCATGTGATAAACCTTAGGCAAATGGGTGAATAGGGGTGGAAACGATGGAGAAAAGAGTATGTAGGAAGATGAGAAAGTAGCATGACACACTTGAGGAAATAAATATAATTCAGCATAATTCAGCATAAAGTACTAGAAGAGAAATAGTGATAAGTGAAGATTGGGGAATGAGCAAGATCCCAATTACAAGAGGTCTTACAAGCTTTGTTAAGCAGTTGACCAACTGCTTTTTTCTTAAAAGCAATGAGGAGCTGCTGCCAAGTTTTAAGTAGTTAATAAATTTTTATTCTGAAAGATTAGTTTGACAGTGTGTAGAGAACAAATTAGAGTAAAGGGTAGCAGGATAAGGGTTGAGAACTCCTGCTATAACTTAGATGAGACTTGATAATGCTAGAACTAGGAAGATGGCAGTATACCTGGAAGGAAGAAATGGATAGGTGACATATTTATGAGGTGAAATCCATAGGACTTAACAATTAATTTGATGTGTGAGATGAGGCAGAATGGAGAGTCCAAAACGATACACATTATTTTGAGCCTGGACACAGGAGAAGTAGCAATTTGAGGGAAAAGAAAATGCATTTAGTGGTGCACTTTTTGGTTTTAATTGTCTTTAGAACAGTCAAGGGAGCCAAATGGTTACTGAACTTCAATAGTTTATTGCATTTTGATACAGAAGGCTGAAGCTCAGGAGACGTATCTAGGATAAAGCTTTAAATTTGTGCGTCATTACAGAAGCCACCAAAAGACAACATCACCTTGAAAGAATGTGCTAGAGTAATAAGAGTGATGGGCCTAGAAGTGAAGGTCACTAGAACTTAAATCATAAGCAAAAAGAAAGGATCATTAAAAGAAGTCTAAGAGATGGCAAAATAAATGGGAGAAAAACTGGGAGAATGTAATATCATAAGCAGATGAGAGTATTTCACTAAAAATGGAGTATTTATATAAGCCAAGAAAATCTCCATCAGATTTGGAAAAAAAGAGAAAGTTTGTTAGAAATGATGGTAAAGCATTTTCAGAGGACAATCAGTGGCAAAACCTGAGTGTGACAGATCATAAAGCGTGTAATAGTTGAAGAAATGGAACCAATATGAGTGCTGACAACTCTACTCATAAATTCATTTGCTGAGGAGAAAAGTAACACAGGATTCAAAAGCAGCATTATTGTCGATATTATTTATGTGTTAGTATATTTTATTTGGTTTGATTCATCTGTTTGTTAGTTGCTAGAGTGGAGTTGACCATACTTTATACTGATGAGGAAGAAAGGAAGAAGGTGAACATTAACTAAAGTATGGTTGAGTTATTCTACAGGGTTCTTGAGAAGGAATTGAATCCAGGTCATAGATGAAAGGATCAGGATTGGATAGTATCTTAATTTGCTAAGGCTGCCACAACAAAATACCAGAAACTGGGTGCCTTAAACAATGGAAATATATTGTCTCACAGTTCTGGAAACTGGAAGTTTAAAATCAAAGTGTCTCCAATGTTGGTTCCTTCTGATGGCTGTGAGGAAGAATCTGTCCCAGGCCTCTCTCCTGGGCTTATAGATGGCTGTCTTCTCCCTAGATCTCTTCATATCATCTTCCCTCTATGAGTAGCTGTGTTCAAATTTCCCCTTGTTAGAGGGACATTGGTCATATTGGATTAGGAGCATACCCTCCATCAATATGACCTCATCCTAACAGCTAATTGTATCTGCAATTATTCTACTTCCAAATAAGATCGTATTGAGGTACTGTGGGTTGGGACTCGACGTATGAATTTGGGGTGAATACAATCTTATAACACATGGGAAGAGAAACACTTCTTTCATTATACTAGAAGGAAAAAGAAAAGATGGCTTTGTGAGTCTTTAGAGTTTGTGGCAGGACACACAGGAGTTTCCATCAGCCTTTTGTTTTCTCTAAAGTGGCAACAAAATCATCAGCAGAAAAGGAGTCAGATTTGGAAATCTGTATGTTTCCTGGGGGAGGTTTGAAAGAGCCTTTGCACAGAATGAGAGAAAGGTGGCCAGGGAGAAATGCCAGGCAGCTTTGACATAAGTCTATGGTAGCCAGTAGAAATAATCATTTAGTGATGTCCTTTAGATACTAATGTAGGACCTCATGGAGAGGACTGCTTTGGTTATATAATGGCTTAAAACAAAATATGTGCTAGTGTCACTAAGGAAAAGCTATTCTCAGGTTCACCAGTTAGCCCATTCATTTGGAACCCCGATTAAATGTCAATTTGTGATCATTCCAATTTAATAGAGAAGCACACTCACTTCTCTGTACTAAAAATATATAACTAAAACTTCTATTATCAACATTTTATATAATCTATTTCCTCCATTAGATTATGTTCTGAAGAGGGAAATCATCTTACGAATCTTTCTATTTTTTATATCCCCTAACATTGGTGTGGTCAGTACTCAGTGAGCATTCCTAGAATTGAACCTGGAAGAGTAATAGTTACTCACTAAGTAAACATCTATGTCCTACTGAGATTAATTTTTCTCCAAAAGCCCTGTCCAAGGGTACACATTATCTAGAAAAGTAAAGTGTGAGATTCATGCATAATTGTAAAATCCAAGAATGTAAACATTATGGTAATCTTCAAGAGCAGAGCACACATGAGCTCCTTGAAGAAATGTAATCAGACATCCCAACTCATAAAAGATTGGTTTAACTTAGGGTAAAATTATAACATTCACTAAATAAACTTACTGATATGTTTTTCTCTCTATGGAATCTATAATAGGTATATATATAACAAATAATTGTATATTTTGGGTCAATGTTTTCATATACCAGCGTAGAGGAGCAATAAATAAATATAAGATGTTAAGAAATATTTTGTCTTGTTTTTCAGAGTGATTGTATACTTAGTTTTTTCCTCTCTGAGCCTGTGCAACAAACAGCTGAAGAGTCATCACCTTTCGACCTAGGCAAGTAATTGCATCATTATTACTATAAACAAATATTGAGTTTCAATATAATTGTGCAAAAATTATCACAACTATTTTTTTTCAATTTTCAAATTAAAATCACTTTTTAAGAGTGGGGCTTTAACGGTCTTTTCTAACCATTTCCAAAGCTTTTTAACCTCTTAGAATATGTTCTTCAAGTTAAATTAAACTCAGATATGTTTGTCCGATTATAATAACTATGCGCTAATACACTATTAACTCATTTTAATTAATCGTATATTGAGATGGAGTTCCTGTTTTCTCATGTAGGTAAGTCCTGCAGCTTACTTGGCATCTTAGAAAGCAACAAAAAATATTAGGCAACAATAATGATCATGAATTATCTAGTGCTAATTACTCCACCTCTCTCATGAAGCCTTCTTTTATTAACAGGATCTCAAACTAACCCAGCACAATTATCCACCCTATTCTCTGACAAATGTGTGCAAATTCTAATTAACTTTTCTTGTTTATTTTATATTGTCAGAGACTCTTTTTGAATGTCCTATCAATTTTAAGTATTCGTAATATAATTCTATTGCTAGTGGCCATCCAATACTGATACTCATATAAGATTTGCAAACCTATATTTTGCTAGACCTCACCCCTCCTTCCTTAGCAACTCTCCATCTTCATTTTATACAATCCACCTTCTGGTTCTCTACCGTTAAGGTTAGGCCTGTGCTTATCGCCTCTTGCTTGTATCTGACATCCTAGTTACTCATCCCTGAGGTGTATAGTTCTATACAATCAGATCAGGTTGCATAATGTAATTTTGTATTAAATTGGATATTTATATTTGTGTCTGCCTTCCTTCTCTTAGACTGACAGTAACTTTAAATCAAGGTTCCCACTTCCTCACTATACATTGCTCTGCATTCACAAATCCTAAATTAATATAGGAGGATTGTACCTCTCATTCCTCCTACATTTTATCATTTAACATCACTAGGATACTTTGCTTATATAACCAAACCATGAACAATAGTTAGTAAATAAAGCAATTTCTTACATTTTATAGCACATATCTAGAAAAGAATGATGTCCATAATAAAAAATATATCTTGTTTTTATTATCATAATTCACAAATATCTAACAATTATCTTTTTAAAAATACTATTGCCTGGGGAGAATTTTTACAATTAATATTTATATATTTGAATTAACCAAATTAAAAAAATAAAACATAAAGGTGTAGATTTCTAAAGATGTAAGACTTAAGAAAAAGGTACTAGGCTGATCTCTATTCTATCATTAATGTACTTCAAAAAATTACTTCTCTGTGTTTCAAAAAAATAAACAGTGAATCATTATCAAATTTTCAATTTGCTTATAGTATTTCCCTGTAAGGTGTTTTAAAACATATATACACACAAAAAATTGGAATTATTATTGTAAAAACTAAAATAGTTGTTTGAGAATTCTTTATTTTCTAGTTTGATTTTTTTTCTTACTACATTATACAATACTCATAGTTTGCTTTGGCAATTATGACAGACGAAATATTTGATTCTCGATATTTTTAAATATAAGCTGTGTATGAAATACAGCCTATTATATTAAAACACATCTAATCAGAATATGCAAATCATCACAATGACAAAGATTAGCAGAAAGTTGTTTCTTCTTATATTTTTAAAATTATTTCCTTTCATATTTCTGAATTCTTAATACCTTTGTCATGGGATCAGTTGGTTCTAAACTGGAAGCACAGTATTTACTTTAAGCACTATTTTTGTCACTTAGTTGAAACTTTGCTCTTATGTTGTTACATCATTAGAGGATAAAATTATTCAAGTGTATTAAAATACTGGTTTACATAGGATGACCTTAAGCAAAAATCCCAGACTTCACCATTTTACTACCCTTACTAATACATTGAGAGAATGGACTCTGAAGACTTATGTCTAGGCACATGACTTATAAAGATCATATTGATAATAATTGGTAATCCTGGATCTGGGAGGTAGTAACATTCCTTTGCCTTTACACACTACATAATATGACTTGGTTGGACAATAAAAGAATTTATCTTTTTCAAATGCCCATTCCAATCATCTCTCTTCTCTCCTTAACACTTTTCTTGGCTTCCCATTGCCCTTAGGCAGAGCCAGTTACATGGGCCTGTGGCCTGTGCAGTCTCACAGGGCACGGTGCTTAGAATGGTCTTGCACTTGGTTTAATACTCTGCTGTCACTGTCTTGAAATTCTTAATAATTTTTTTTAAATGGACCCCGTTTTTATTTTGTATTTTTATTTCACTGAGCCTCACAAATTATGTAGCTGGTCCTGATCTTAGGATAAAGACTAAAATCTTCATGATGGCATCCCAGCAGAATCTGGCACCTACCAATTTCCGTTCTCAATCTAATATCAGGCCCTTCCCCAACTTGATTAATGTCCTTTTTCAATTCCTCAACTTTGACAAGTTCCCCAGTACCTCACAGATGCAATTTTCTCTGCCTGGACCATTTGACACCTATTCCACCTTCTTCATTCTTTTTTTTTTTTTGCATCTTTCAGATCTTACCTATTTGCTTTACACTCCTATAATGTTTTTCTTCAGAACGCTTATTGCAATGGTGATTATAGCTTGTGTGCTTCTTCACAGACTAGAAATCCATGAAGGCATAATCCAGTTTGTATTCTTTACCATTGTATCCCCAGGGCTTAGTACAGTGTCTGGCCTACTTTAGATGCTCCATAAATAATTACTAAATAAATGATTGATAGAAGGAACAACAGTGGAAGACACATGGATATTCTCTACCTAGATAACTTGTTTTTATAAAAAGGGCAAGAGAAAAGAAACCTAAATCCAAAATCATGTTACTCCTTCTACACTCACTATTTCATATGGAAACGTCCTGGTATGAGGAATTCAATGCCTCCCAACCACTAGAATTCTCCTGAAATATCACATGGGAAAAAAAAATCTACAAATTATCACATTAAATATTATAGACACTAAACTAACCAGAAAGTTGCTGGATTTTATCATATATATCTTTTAACCCTCTAATGACATGATCCTCTATATACTCCTTCAAAATTAGTATAGCCCCATGCCAAATAATACCTCCACATACACACAAAAAATTATCCATCCTCCACCAGAATACAACTCTGACATACAGAAGACAGATTTTTGTCAAGGTATAGAAACAATAACATAGGTAATGAAGTAGAACATAATCAAAGACAACAGTTATCAGGGTTAAGAGAATGAATTAATGAGCATGTTTAGATGCCATAGATAATTACAAATGATTGCAAGCAGAGCTTTCAATCACTATTTCACATCACTACCTCCAATTTGAATGTTAATTTAAAAGTGAACTTGAAGCCAGGCAGTCTCCATGGCAGGGTCTCTCTGGTTAATGTCTTAGCTACTTGCTCAGGCAGAGCCAAGATCAATTATCTATAAGTTGAAGTATGTTACCCAGGCTTTCAATTTAAATTTTAATCATATGGAAGGACAAGAAGTGGAAAGCTAGAACTACTGAGAAGTAACTACTTGTATTAAGTTGTTTTTGAAACTTTCAGTTGAAAGCTTTAAGATATTATGCATTTTGCTATATCGTATCACATAATCTCATGTTTTTAATTAAAAAGTTATTTTAGATTTTTGCTTGTGGCTGATGTGGGAAGGAAAAGAAAAAAAGATGAAAGAGGACTTTACTTCATCTCTGGGTGTCAAAGGATATCACTGAAATCTAACAAAACAAGCAATAAAAAATCTTAGCATATGTAATATGAATGTTAGAGAAATAATAAGAAAGATAACAACATTGAATATATTTGAGTTGTAGATGAATGTAGAGCTAGAAAGATTTTGCACACTAATTTTACCTTTACTTTATTAGGAAAAAAATATTGTCAAAAGAAATAAAAGTCTAAGAATATTGAATAAAAGTAACCACTAGAACAAAAATAAGACCTTTCCTAAGTATCACAAGTACATAAAAATAAAAACAAATTACTTAGTAAAAAACTTTCTTTAAAAACCATAGAAACAAAAATGTTATGTTTCTTTAATAACATAAAACCATTAGAACAAAGAGAAAGCATCTCTATTATGTCAATAAGTATAAATGAGCTTAGCTCATCTATCAAGAAAAAAAATTTCCAGTTGGAATAAAAGTTTAAATCATAACTCTATACTTTATGTAAAAACACACCTAAAACAAAATGATTTTAAGAGATTGAAAATTAAAATTAGGCATATTTATATTAGGTAAATGCAAGTACATGGAAACCAGAGATCATAATCTTAATAAACAACAGGTGGAATTTAGTCGAAGGAGCATTGAATTAACAGGAAAGGAACTTTAAACTATGATGAGTATAATTCTCAATAAAGATATGAGCAGTATTGACTACATATCAAATATATGACAGCAACATATATAAAGCAGAAGTTATGAAACATACAAGAAGAAATACACAAAAATCCCCTACATTAGTAGTAGGATATTCTAATTCACTTCTCTTGATTTCTGAAAGACTGAGTGGAAAAACAAAGTAGATACATAGAAAAACTAAATAGAAAAGTTAATAAGGAAAATTGATTCATTTACCTCAGACTCTTTTTTCCTGAAAAAGAGAATGGAGAATGTCTCTTCAGTTTACATTCTCATAGAACATTCATGAAAACAGATTATGTATTAGGCTGCAAAGCAAATTTCAATAAATTTTTATTCTTATTTTTTCAATAAATTTTTAAAAATATAAATACTATAGACATATTCTCCACTCGTGAGACAATAAAGTGGGAAATTATTGGAAAAATTTAGAAAACTAGAAGATACTTAAGTTTGGAGATTTTAAAAAATAATCTTTCTCGAACTACTCTAGGGTCAAAAGGACTTACAAACCAAAATTGCAAAATTTCTAAAGAATTGCAATAATGAAATACACATGTTAGAAAGCATGGGAGAAAGATAAAGCAATGCTCAGAGTAAAATTGGAATATTGGAATAAAAGCCACAAAACAAACCAAAAGAATACAAACAGAAAAAATAGATAAAGATAAAAGTAGAGATAAATGAGTTAGAACACAGAAAACAGTAGAATAAATAAATCTGGAAGTTAAAAGTAAACAAAAATAGAAGCCTCTAGCTAATCTAATCAAAAGGATGGGGGCAAATGCAAATAAACAAAATATAAAAGGAGAAACAAGAAGTAACCATAGAAAGCAATGAAATTAAAGAAATACAAGAGACTACTTTTTTCAACTTTGCGAAAAAAGAATTTGTTCATCTATCTGAAATAGTTTTCTAGGAAAACAATTTACTCACCCCAGAAAAGATCAATTTTGATAGAATAAATAGAAAAAGCTTTGAAAATCTACCTTTAAAACAGTACCATGTTCAGATGACTTCCAGTGGGATTCTATCAAACCTTTAAAAATCAGATAATTCCACTGTTATTAAAACACTTCCAGAACAGAGAAAAGGAAAATTTTTCATATTACTTTTATCAAGCACATAAAGTATTTATTCCAATAGCTTCAAGGATTACAAGGATTGTAAAATCAATCAATTAATCAATCAATCACAGGCTATTCTCACTTCTGAATATCAATGGAATATTCTAAAAAAAAACAGTAGCCAAAATAATCTATCAGCACACTAAAGAAATATAACTCACTATTACCAGAAATGCAAGAATGGTTCAACATTGTTTAATACACATAGTACATAATTCACATTATCCTGTTAATAGATTTAAGGAGAAAATCACATGGTCATCTCTATAGACCCTTAAAAGGCATTTAAAAAATTTCAATAAACTTTCTTGGTAAAACATTCAAATAAAAATAAATGGGCAATGCCTTAACATAAGAAAAATGTATCTATCTTGGCTAATCAAAGCTTACATCAGTCATGATGGAAACAGCGGAAAAGTATTTCCACTAAAGTATAAAATAAGGCACTATGCCTGTGATCTTCACTGAAAGCACTAGCCAACATGGGACTCATTCCTTCACCTTCTTCTTGTCTTTGCTAATATTTACCTTCTCAATGAGAAGTACCACAATCATCCCATCTAAAATTGCACCCACCCCATATTCTGGGAGCCCCTAACACCTTTATCTTGTTCGAGGGTTTTTTTTAATCATTTATCATATTCAGCATATTGTAAATTTTACTTATTTGTTATATTCATCATTTTTTTGTATCTCCCCCTGCTGCTATACAAATGCCAAGAGGAACTTTCTTTAATCTGTTCCAAGGGCCTAGAACAGAGTCTTGTCTATAATAGGCCAATAAATATGTGTGAAATGACTAACTGGAGTTATAAAAAGAAATTAGAAGCACAAATTTTGGAAAAGAAAAGATGAAATTAACACTGCCAGTAATATGATCACATACCTAGACAAATAAGAATGAGCTAAATATCTGTCACAAAAGATGAGAATTCAATAAAGGCATCAGTTACCCAATTAATGTATACATATCTATCTACCTATCTATCTATCTATCTAACAACTAGCTAGAATATGTAATAGAAGAATGACTCCATTTATAATAACAGGTTAAAAAAAAAAAAACCTAGGAATAAATTTAACAGAAAATGTATAAGACCAAATGAAGAAAATTTTAAAATACCATGAGGAATTTGAAAGATGCCTTCAACAAATGGTAAGACATAGCACACTCTTGCATAGGAAGAGTCAACATCATAAAAGTGTCAGATAGTTCCAATTTCATTTTGAAATATAATTTTTAAAAATATTAACAGATTTATGTTAACTAGATAAGCTAACTGTGCAGTTCATAAACAAAGGAAAACCAGGAAAACAGCAAAAGTAAAAAAAAGAGGTGAGACTAAGACCAGATATAAAAACGCATTACAAAGCCTCAGTAATTAAAACAGTGTGGTGTCAGTGCATAAATAGATGAATAAATAGTACATAACAAAATGTCCATAAATAGAGTCAAATACATTCAGGAATTGAATATATGGCCAAACCAGTAGGGGAAAATTCAATATATATTTTTGGGATAGCATACTTCACACATATGCCAGGATAAATGCCAAATAGATGAAAGATTTTAAATGTAAATAATGAAACCATATTTGTGACAAAGAAAACATGGGAAAAAATCCTTTTAATTGCGAATGAGCTATTATAGTTATGACTACAAATCCAGAAGCCATAAAAATTCTGCATGATATAAAACACCTTAGCAAAATCTTAAAAAATGCAAATATAAATAACAAAATGGGTGAAATACTTGCAATTTATCACAGACAAAGGTAATTATCTAACATATAATAATCTCCTAGAAATTGGTCAGAAAAACACCAACAACCAAATAAAAAATTGTAAAAAGAACATAAAAAGATAATTTACAAAAAAAGAAATAGAAGTGGCTCTTAACCAAATGAAAGGATCCTCAACCTCACTCATAAGAAAAATGCAAATTAAAATTGTACTGATACCATATTTAATTTATCAGATTGGCAAAAATTCAAAAATTTAATTAACAAGCTTGGTTACAAATCAGCAGGCACTCTCATACACTGCTGGTGGTAATGCAAATTGGTACAACCTCCATGGAAGGCAATTTGCAACATTTGTCAAAATTACATATGTTAATATCCTTTGTCCAGCAATTCTGCTGTTGGAAATTCATCTTATGATATTTGTGCACAGGTAAAAAATGACACACATACAAGGTTATTCATTTCAGCACTGTTTGTATCAGCTGGAAAACATTGAGAACAATGCAAACTGTTAATCAGTGGGGAACTGGTTAAATAAATTATAATATTTCCATATAATAGTATAATATGAAACTATATTCATAAAAATGATTTGTTTTGTTGATAGGAAAACATCTCCAAGATCTCTGTTTAGAATAGTAAATATGCTATTCCTTTTGCAGAAAAAAAAATGAAAAATAAAAATACTTATTCATATTTGCTTTCATGAGGACACAGGAAGAATATACGGGAAACTAATGAAATAATGGTGGGGGGAACTGGGTGGATAGGTATTAGGAATGGGAGACTTTTTACTGTATACTTTTAAAACAAATTTTCATTTTTGAATCATGAACATAATATCAGAAAAAAAGTTAATTTTGCAATTTTTTTTTTAATATTAATGGACACAATGCATAATAAGCACTGTATTAGCTGCCGTAGTGCCATGCATCCAAGCATTTCAAAACAATTATAGTTAGGATCAGTAATACTTTAACAGTTCTTGGGTTACTATCAGTGGTTAGATTAAGCATGATTGGATCTTCCAGACAAACCTGAACAGAAAATTAAAATATTCTAGCATCTTCTTGCCCATATGAAACTGTTTTCAAAATTCTCCCTCTCTGGGTTTTTCATTTAAACTCTTTCTTTAGGTTATTGCCCGCTGTCTGCCCCTTTACAGCTTGAGTTTGAGAACATAGGATTTAAAGATCATTTATAATGGCCAGAGGGGAGGGAGTTGAGGGTTGGGAGAAAAGCGTGAAGGGTTAAAGAAGTACAAATTAGTTGATATATGGTCACTGGAGTAGGAAGCATGGCACAGGGAATGCAGTCAGCAGTAGTAGTGTAATGGCGAGGTGTAAAGCCAGAGGAGAGAAAGAACAATCAGAGGAATCGGTTCATAAAATATATAAATGTCTAACCAATGTACTGTATACTTGAAACTAATAATAAAATTTAAAAAAAAAAGATCATTTAACCCTGCACTGTTCATTGTCTGTATGATATTGGACCAAATGCCTCAGTTTCCTCATATGTAAAATCAAGGTAACACAAACTTCATAGATTTGCTGTGAGGATTTAGTGAGTTCATATACATAAAACATTTGGCATACAGTAAGAGTTTTAAAAATACTAAGTACCTCTACTATTACTACATGACTACTAAGACTTACTAGTGGCCTGAATTTTCACTGGGTTCTGAGCTCCAGCATGTTTTGATGGATGCTCTGGTTACTAATTTTGCATGACAGATTTAGGGTAGAATATAATCATAAATTTATGCTAATTTCCTAGCTTTGAATCAAAACTCCTCTGCTTAAACACATTGAGATTCTATCTAATAATATTTTTACTTTTTAATTCAAATATAATTTTGATTATGTATCAAAAAGTCATCAGGATTTTAGTATGTTTATACCAAAAGTTCAACTACGTATTTTTATTATGAAATTTAATAAAATTAAATTTCAATACTACATTCAGAATTATTTCATAGTATCTCTAACTCACAATGTCTCTCAATCATTTTAATCAAGATATTTTAAAGAAGAAATTTTTATTATATATATGCAATTACCATTTCAGTTGTAAGAAACTCTCAATGCCAATTTTAATTACTTCAATGTCAATAATTCATATCAACAATAAAATTAATAGTACTTGCTTATAATGTGTAAACTATTTTAATAAATATCTAAAAGGCTTTGGGAAAAGAAATATACCAGTCAGGTTCAATTTTCAAATGTTAGAGAGGATTAGAAAGCAAAGATTTCTAATCAGAAAACTCATTGTGAACCACAGTGAGCCCACAAGAAAACATTGCCAAATTCCTTGTTATTAATGAATTTCTTCTCTCTTAATTCCTTCAGAGAATATACAACCAGAAATTATCAAGGAAAATATTAGAAAAACTGTAAATTATATTTAATCCTAGGGCTACAAACCAGAAAATTTTAATTAAAAACTACAGACCTCATATTAATAATGGAATGATATAACTTGAAAGAAAAATTGAGGTTGCTTTCGTTATTAAATAAATGTTCAGTGTGACATTATGGAGCAAGTACTAATTTATATCTATCTCTTGGAGATATATATATATGTAGATATATATATAGTAGATGTATACACACACACACACACACACACACACACATATATATATATATATATATATATATATATATATATATCTCCAAGGTGTATATATAACTACTGTATATATATATATATATATATATATATATATATATATACACACATATATATATATCCAAGAGATATAAGTATATATGCAAGATCTGAGGGGGATTGTAATCCACTAAGCAGACTGAGACATGTAAGATAATTACTACATAAATATTAAGTGATAAGACTGTGCTAGGGGAGTTCAGAGGAAGACAACCACAGAAACTATTTTGCATTTTAATTAAGCCTTAGAGAAAAGTAAAAGTTTAATAGCCAAATATGGTGGAAGAGGTCATTTCAAATAAAAGGGTATATAATACGAGCAATGACTGGCAGGAAATAGCAGAGCATCTTTATAGAACTGAACAGACTACAATACGAAATTAAAAAGGTGGGGAACAAAATGGATTACATAAGCAGCAACAAGGCTGAGAAATACAAGGCTGAGAAAGCCAGATTTTTTTTTTCATAAGCAATGGAGAGCTATGAACAGTACTTTGATCAAAAGAGCAATTTTATAAAATTTGCTGTAAGAAGATTATACTTGTAATTGTGTACAAGTAGATTTGGGTCCTGAGGAGGTAAAGAGAATGTTCTAGAAGTTCAGTTCAAGCAAAAGGTCTGCCTGCATCTGAACTAGGTGCTATGGAATCAGAAAGGAAGAGATGAGTACAAACATATGGAGAAAGACGATTAGTAATTGTAAACATTCATCAAAGATTTTACATTGTGAAAACTTTTGAATTTTATTATTTAATCATCTCAAGTATCCCGAAGTAGGTAACTATTATCTCCATTTTATAGAAGTTGATTAATTTAGTCATGATGTCTCAGTCTTAAGTACAGTGCTGGGACCTGACTCCCCGATTCACTGACTTTCCACCTCTATGCTCTCTAATAATTTAAGCTCATTGTACTGAACATTAAGGAGAAAACTAGAGCCAAAAATGACACTGAGCTTAAGTAATTAAGAAAATAATGGTATTGATCAAAACAAAACATGGAATGTGAAGAGAAAGCATTGGTTCATGAAGAATAGAAACAAATCCCATCTTTCACCAACCCAGTTTCCTGAAGAGTATCATACTTTCAGCATTATCTGAAGAATGTTTCTTTTGCACATTATCTATTTGTCCTGTTTTAGTCTTTAAAAATGTAATTTATCTTGTGATGACTCACTTTCATTTAACTCACTGAAATTTTACTGTTTTATCAGGTGAGAAGTTCTCTGACAACAGACCTAAGGTACAGTTGGTCATATCATATGAAGATGTGAAGCTGACCATACTAGTGAAACACATGAAAAACATTGTAAGTTTGTCATATCTAATGAGAAACATGTAAACCAACATTTAAAAATCACTTATCTCCATTAGGCAATTAATATCAACATGAGTGACAGAAATGAGGCCAGCCACCAAGTGTAAGTGAGGAACAATGAACCAAGTACAATATTCTACCTGAGTATAATTGTGATCTTTGGGGTACAGACTATAAAATATTTCACAGGGAAAGTCCTAAACAAAAATCAGACTTCACACAAAATGAAGTGTCAGGGAAATCTAGCGAAAAAGCTTTTGAGAAAGAACTAGCTAGAATATTAAGAGCGGAAGGAAAAAAAGCTCTGTCCCAAGAATTTACGCCTAGCTCATCGTGCCGGGCTTGCTGGCAGACTCGTCTCTTTGAGTAGTGCCAGAACCTTCTCTGTGAGGCCAGCACCTGTTGGGATTTCCCACAGATTCCCAGTGTACCTTGAGTTTATACCACCACAACCGTTATATTCTGATGTAATTGTTCGCAGAAATTGATTTTTCATCAAAAGCTAATAAAGTGTTAGAGGACAGGAACCCCATCTTTGCATCCCCAGAACCTAAACAATAACTGTAGTTAGCCTCTAAAGAAAACTAAAAGGTGCTCTCTCTCTATTCCACCCCATTCCTCCCTAAGGATGGGTCAAGTCAGAGGCAAGGGCAGCAATTGAGCCATGTCATTAAGAGAGAGCTTTCTGTGGCACAGGTAAGTTATTAATGATCTGAGTCTGGGTGCAATAAGTAGAAAAAGGGTAACTCTAAGCCTCGCCAGCTTCTCTAGTTTTCTAGTCTAGTCAAAATGGGTTCCGCACATAGTGAAACTCCAGAGGAGACTCATAGATGTGGGGAAAGTCAGTAGCACTCTTTTGGCTTTCTTCTTTATGCATATAAATCTCTCCAGATGCACTTGGAAGGATTTAAAGGAGCGAACTCTTCTCACCGTGGCATGCATCTGGAACATACTAGAACTTAATAAATATTTGTTCAGCGAACAAATAGTTGGCATAATTTGCAGGGATACATCCGTTACAAACTTAGTATTAGCCAGATATCCAAGGATGCTTGTTTGTAAATCTGTGGTGTTTGCAATCAGCAATTTTTGAATAGTTGGTAAATATTATTAAATGTGTTTTTATAGAACTTTTACTCATTTAAATAATTATTTTCAATTTCTTTTGGTAAGATAACTGTATTAAATGAAAATAGCAATTCTTAGGCTGGGAAATGAAGATTCAATTAGATATTATTTATGGCTATATCTATGTTCATGGACTTTAAGTATTTGTACAAATGTATATGATAAAATATTTTAAATGCTGTTATTCAGGTTTACAGAACTTATATATGTATATGATATGTGATAGTTAACTGAAAATAGTCCTCTTGGAAACTAAATTTTTATTCCAGTAATGTTCTCATTGCTCAAAACATTTTAGGACACGCCTGTTGACTCTACTTTTAGATCTGGCATATAAACTGCACAGTAAACCTGGCGATGTCACTCAACAGTCATGCCTAATATTTGATCAAAAGCAATATTAACCAACTTGGCCACCCATTTTATTCACCAGATCAATCCCCAAATTACTTTTGACAGTTTTCAAAAATGCATTCAACACTCAGATGAAGATGCACTGCCAATAAGGATATTCCAAACAAACGTGATGCAGGCATGAAGGGAGAGGAGTGAGGAAGAGCAAGATTTTAAAATTCATATCAAGTTATAAGCAAATGGCAAAATGATCAGATGAATCTCACAAAAAGTAAAAAACCACTTAGGGCCACTGGAGTCTATACATTGCCACGGCCCTCCAAAAGAAATGAATAATGAAGCAATATTTTCTGTAGTCTGAATTCTCGGTCAGCCTGCTGGTTCATTTCTTCTCCCTAGTCTCTTAATATTGTCATGATATTCATTCCTAGACCACTTCTCTTTTCTATCTTCAGCCTTGGAGCTTTAAATACCACCTACATGTCTTTCTCTTCTGTATTTATAACTCTAGCTTGGAATTCTCCCTAAAATCTAGACTTATATGTACAACTTATTACTCAACAACTCTAGTAGAAATTCAACAGGCATCACAAACTTAACATACCACCAAACCAAAGTTCTGATTATTGGCCCCCTAAACCTGCTTCTTTTGCAATCTTTCTCATCTCAGTTAATATCACTTTCATCCTACTAGTTGCTCAGGTTAAGATCCCTAGAGTCATTTTGACTGTCATAAGCTACATTCAGTTTTTCAGCAAATTCTGTCAGCACTGCCTCCAAAATAAATTCAGAATCCCACCATATTTTATATCCAGGGCTACCACAATTGGTTCAAGCCACCATCACCTCTCAACCCAATTAGTGATGTCGCTTCTTAACGTATCTTCCCTGGGTTTGCCCTTATTTCTTTATAATCTCTTCCTAACGTAGCAGCTAGAATATTCCTTTAAGAATAAATCAGATCCTGTCATTTCTCTCTTGTCATCCTTTTGGAGAAGAAGTCTCATATCACTTACAATGAAAGCCAAAGTACTTAATAATAATGACCTCTGAGGCACTGCCAATCTGGCCCCCTTGACCTCTCCAACCTCACCTCCTACTACAGACTCTTTCAATCACTCACTTTATCCTCAGTGACTTCCTTGCTGTTCTTCGAATATGAAAAGCATGTTTTTGCCCCAGGACAATTGTACCTCCTACTTAGTTTATCTGGTATGCTATTCCCCAGGCTCATGACTCAAATTCTCCATGGCTCAACCTCACATGCCCTGACAAGGTTTTACTGTCATCTTTTCAGTGAGGTCCTCACTGACTCACATAGGTAAAACTGCAAAACCACCCCATTTGTTGTCACTTGTATCACTGCTGTAACCCCAAGGGCAAAAACAGTGCTAAGTACATAGTAAATGCTCAATGAATACTTTATTACATGGAAGAATGTCAAATTACTTCTGATGTGAACAATTTTTCTCACCTTCCAAAAATCATCATGACTAAGTTTTTATACCTTGCATTTTCACAGCTTCTTTTACATTACTATTTTATTTCTTTTGCTTATTTAAAGACAGAGGTAACATCATGTTAAAAGGACAGAAAAAATCTATTTATAAATTTTCAACACATTTTCCTTGCTCATTTCAAGTTTTAACTAATTGTTTTTTATTTTTTGAGCCTTTAGTATTTTCACATGCCAAGGTAATCAAACTAAAGAGTTTTGTTTGATTTTATTTTAATATTAAAATGAATTATTATGCCTACAGTTTTATTTAATATTAAGTTTGATGAATAGAATTGTTTATCTCATATTAAATCTTTGAAGCTTTGCTCAAAGAATTACTTCCCTCCTGTGAGATCACAAGCTAAAACAAAACTGCTAAAAGGTTTTCTTTTTAAAGGAGCAAAATATAATTATTCTAGTGAACAGAGACTAACAAAGTAATGCAGTTATTTAGAGCCTTGGTCAAGATATTTTTAATAACATTTCAGTTTATTTAACAACAAAAAAAAATCATTTAGATTTGGAATATTTTTAAAAATCTCTTTAGTATTGTAGCCCACTTAAAATGTTGTCTTCCTTTGATTTGTGCAATGTCTACATTACAATGTCTCTCCTGGTTTCATGGATTTTTCCCAATCTGTGTCATTTCTAGACTGTTTTCTTCTACCTACTCCAGAATATGAGCATTCCAGAAGGTTCTAAAAGTAATTAATAAGGATACTTGCCTTTTTTCTGATATTGAATATTTTCACACTATTAGAGTCCTTTATACTATAATAGAAGAATAAGTTATTTCAAATGAGAAACAAGTAATGTCAGGGAATGCAGGAAACACCTGAAATTGGCTGCTGTTCAATCTTTCATAAGACCCAAAATGGGAGAAAATAGTTACTATATGAAATCAACAGGAGAGAGAAAGAAGTCAAGTCAAACACAACAACAAGAACCTCAGGCTAAATACACACACATTTAAAATTTTTATTACATTTTACTTTTTATTTTAAAATTTTCTTACAATTTTAATATTTATGCGTAGCCTAGAGGGGCTAGCTTTAAAATATAGATTCCTGTATATAACTCCCAGTGATTTTGATTCTGTAAGTGTGGTTTGAGATGTCTTCATCTGTGTTTTACATGCATCTCTGTTCTCATGAATTCCTCTACTCTTTCATTTCTAGACTTGTTTTCCTCTCTCCTGCTCCCAAATGTGAGCATTTCAGAAAGCTCTCTGATACATGGACCATACTTTAAGAAACATTTCCCAAGTGGCTATTTACCCCACAAATGGCACTCTCCATGCAATTTGAGTTCCGTACTTGGCACCAACTGAATTGTGGTGCCTGTTGGAATAGAACAGAGACAAGATCTAGATTTGACAAAGAGAACAAAAGAGGTTGTGAAAATAAAGCACAAATGAAGGCAACATATATATTTTGACATATAAAAATAACCATGTTCTATGTTTCCTTTTAAAATTGACTTAGTTAAATTCTCTGACTATCCCAATTCCTTCCAATTTTTTATAATCTAAATTCGTTCCATCCTAGATGCGCTTCAATCTAAATAAATGTTAATTTCTTGATAAAGGCCAATTTTCTAAACCATTATCCTATCAACTGTATTTGGCATATAGTCTATGAATTTTAAAAAAAATTATTCTTCCAGAGATGACCATTATGACACTGATCTCTCATTTCAAAGAATACGATGCAAATCATTGGGTAATGAAGAGTACTCAGCCCAGAGATAGATATTTCATTGCTTTATTGTTGCTGTTTTTACCAGGGAAATATTGACCCTCAAAGATTATCAATTATTTCTTAATGAAACAAACCATAAATTGTTCTATAAACCTATGATAATTGATATGATCCTGATAACTGATCTTTCCAAGAGCCAACATCTTTAATTAGTCCTTTCTTGAACTTTTCTGTTCTCAGGATCTCCATGAAATTTCACCATCTATACATTCCCTAAACTTCTTTGACAGCACTCTTTCTAAGGCTTCCTTAGCTCTTACAAATTTAAACTTGACAATGTAGTGACTTAGTAGATGTTGGCTTACCCTTAGCCCTTAAATGTGAAGATTTTCCAGTATTCAGGGCTTTAACTCTTCAAACTAATTTCCTATAAATATCATTCAGCCTTGAGGCTTCAAAGATTATATGAATCCCTCCTAAATTTATATCTCTACTTTCATAATTCTTTGAACTCAATTTACATATTTCCAACTGTCTGATGGATAATTTGCTATCTCTTTAAATTGAACAATTCTAAATTACAGTCCTCTATTTTCCACTACAGCCAGCTCTCATTCTGAACTACTTCTTTCAAAAAAATCATTGCACCACCCTCAAGTAACCCTGATCAAAACTTTTTTATGACTTTTTTTATATTTCAACACATTCCATTACTTTTATTTTCCTGTTATTTTTATTATTGCCAAAATCCTATTCTATATTCTCTGTTCATTCATCTATGGATTATTTTGATTGGCTGCTATGATATTCCTTTCCTTATTTTCTACTACCTCTATTTCATCTTGCATAAAACATCCTAAAACTCCATTTTCATCATGAGTAATAAATTTTAATGGAGTCTCTATAAATTTCAAACTCCTTAGCCTGATATTTAAGGTACTATACAATTTAGCTATAACCCACCTTTTATATCCTCTTCCCCAACACAAAATTTGTATTATATTCTAGAAAGTGTGCTCATTGTTAACTAAATACACATCTTTCTAGCTAACTGTCATATTCTTATCTTCTATTTACCTTCCACATCCAACTCAACCCTCGGGCTCAACTTAAACTTCTTATCCTATCTGAAGCTCTGGGGTCACTCTTGCTCCTGATGATCCTTCCCTCCTTTGGCCTCTATTAATATACTTACTGTATATACCATTCATTTGGTATTCACTGCCTACTTTTATCATCTTGGTTCATCCTATAGTTTCAATTTTTGTTGAGTGGAGTGTTCTATGAATGTTAGTTAGGTTGTGTTGGTTGATTATGTTGTTCAAATCTTTTACAACCTTGTTGACTTTCTGTATGCTAGTTCAATGGATTATTAAGAGAGGAATGTTAAACTTTCCAACTGTAATTGTGAATTTGTGTAATACTGCAGGAACATTGAAGATTATTATGTCCTCTTGATTAATTGACCTTTTTATCATTATAAAATGAACTTCTCTATTCACGGTAGTATTTTTTACTCTTAAATATACTTTGTCAGATATTTATATAATTAATCCAGTTTTTCTTTGATTGTTAGCATGGTATACCTCTTTCATTCTTTTACTTTTAACTTTTTTCCTATTTACATCTAAAGTAAGTTTCTTGCATATATGATACAGATAGATAGATGATATATAGACAGAAGTTAGATGATAGATTAGCTAGCTATAGATGATAGATAGATAGATAGATAGATAGATAGATAGATAGACAGATGATAGATAGATAGATAGATAGATAGATGATAGATAGATAGATAGATAGATAGATAGATAGAGATGATAGATAGATAGATAGATAGATAGATAGATAGATAGATAGATAGATAGATAGATAGATAGATAGATGATAGGTAAGTGTGTAGGTAGGTAGATAGATAGATGAACAACCATACTGCAGATTATAGCCAGCAATCTCTGGCACATAGATGTATTGAACCTGTAATCACATATAACTTTGTTAAAGTTTTCCCAAAAGCTATTTTGAAGCCAAGTTTTTCATTTTCTGTGTTTGCAGAGTGAGCTTTCCAGACCCAGAAGGAGAACTTGGCATTGTCTGCTGTTTAACCTTGTTAGATATAGTTTGTCATCCCAGCCCCTCATATCTCAGTCCTGATTATCTAATCCAGCATACTGGCCATAACACTCAGGTTATTGCCACCTGTATATCATATTATAAATCTTTATTTAAATCATGACAGCACTGGTTAATAGGATAGGATTACCACAAATATTTGAGGTATATAAAACTCTTATTTTACCACTTAAATACTAGTTTCTGCTTTTTTGCAATCCATCTTCTTCCCCAATATCAAGTATAACAACATCATAAATCTAATCTTCCCATATATTATCTTTTTTTTTTTTTTGGCAATTCCTTAATAATCATTAACAAAATATCATCTGTGTCTCTTATTTGTAGAATTTTTTCAGCACCAGGGATAGAGGCTAAAGGTTAGGAGATTTGAAATAATTTAAAGCAGTTCAGTGCAATTATAAAATTTTTTAAAAAGTTTAATTACCAACTAAATCATAAACAACTTTCAGAATTTGGAAATGAGGAAAAACAAATGAGGTTTGAAGCCTTACTTCTTACATGTTATTAAGACTGAGAAATGGAAAAACTTGCCGAACTTCACAAGATACCCAGTAACAAAGTATGGAGCTCTAATTAGAATGCTAAACTTTTAGCAGCAATTCAGTTGATATATATTAAGTCAGAAAAGAAATTCTATCTATGAGACTGTGACTTCTCTCTAGTTGTTAACTACCTCAAGATGATCTACAGATGTCAGGATGACCATGAAAATAAGTTTGTCATTTCTCTGAAGGTAGAAACAATTTTGATCACTTTTCCATGTTCTCCAACAGACCAAAGTGAGGCACATGGCTCTTTGATTTTTAAATTGATTTTTTGAAAAATTATTGGAAATCACCTATTAATGATAAGAGTTCTAGTCAAGGTTTAAAAGGGTATGAAATGAAGCAGAAAACCATCCTAATTTAATTCATGAAGACCTGAAATCATCCCATTCTATATTAACCAACACACATAGAAAGACTAGAAAGCTCATTCCGTCATTTCTTTTACTGAAGCACACAACAAACCATATTACAAGCACTTTTATTGTTTATCTGTACTTTTATCGTACAATGTCATTTTATATAAAGACCCTCTTCATGATGGCTAACCTGAATTTTGAAATTGCAATTTGGAAGGCACATAGATGAGGAAAATGTTTTTTTATTGTGTTGTTTTGTTTCTGGCATAGACATCAGGTTTTTATAGTCCTATCATATTTTAATCATCATTTGATTTCTACCAAAGCCTATATTATCCTATGATTGGAAACATTTAAGTTATAAAAAAAACTTGATGGAAAACTCTCATAAATTATTCATCAAAAAGATAATAACCTATTAAATACAGTTAAGTTTTGAATTAATCTACAGAAGCTTCCAAAGTGTTTGATATTTTTAAACCAGGTATATTTATCGTATTCCTGATAAAACTTGATCTAGAAGGGCTCTCAATTTGAATCTGACAGTTTCTTTTGCATTCTTTGTAGATTCAATATAAGGTAGTGGTTAAGAGCATAGAGATCTTATAGAAAAAACATTGCATTCTTTGTAGATTCAATATAAGGTAGTGGTTAAGAGCATAGAGATCTTATAGAAAAAACTCTTCACTAAAATAAAGACAATAATACTGGTTCAAGGATTAAGGAGAGTGTTTTAAATTAAGTATATACTTATTATGTGGTAGCTATTATATTACCATGTATGAAAAATATCTTTCTCATACATTTATACAAAAATACTGAAGGGTTGTTGGCCTACTCTACAATGTAAGATGGTTTTATTTACTTTCTAAACAGTTTATGTTGGGCTTTGTTTTTATACCAACATGCTACTATTTACTTTTATTGTTCTCTGTTTTGATAAATTAACCATGTTTTCAAAAATACTTTTACTCACTGACCATAAGAACAACAAAAGTAGCACTGAAAACCATTTGAAATGCTGTGTACAATTGGGGGCAAGAAATGAAGGAAAGAAACTGGTATACGTAATTATTCACACACCTAAAACAATACATTTGGAAGTCAACACTGTGAACAAAGATTTAATAATACATATATACATTTTACGTTTTATATACTAAAATAATAACGAAGTCAAGAGTCCCCTATATTTCACTCTTCAGTTGTGTGAATGCTAAGAATATCCTAAAGCCTTCATTTCAAGCTTTTTAGAGAGACTTCTTTTAAAACCTGAAAAAAAAAAAAAACTGATTCTTACATATGTATGAGACATGTTTATTTCCTCTGTAGGGAAGAGTTGGTGCTACTGTGGATCCAGCTCCCTGCCTTCACCCGAAGGTCCCTATTAGGCACTTCTCCAGTCAAATTCAATGAATCTATTTCTGTTTCTTCCAAGTACTCTACAAAAAGGGGGCATGGAGTGGGGAAAACTTGAAGTTGGGATAAGTTATGGTACTTTAGCACAGAGATGTGACTTTAGTCCAAACTCCACAATTTAGTAGGCTCCCAAGGAGTTATCAGGTTATCTATGGTTTCTAGAAGGAGATAGTAATATCTTGTTGGGCTTATTGTCAAGATTTTTAAGGAGTTAAGTAGAAGTCCAGAGTGGTGGGGAAGACTATCACAGAAGAGTAAACAAGGCCTCAGGAAAGGAGGACAGCAATTAGAAATCAAATTCCCAGGTAAAAATGAAGATGGTGACAGAGTTTTATTCTGATAATGAGTACAAAAATTATGTTAGAAATCCAGTCTAAATCCAGTTGGCAGGGAGAGGAGGTAAAGGAGAATAAGCATCTAACTGTTTAATATGATCTGAGAGATGAGATAAAGTCAAAGTTTTAGAAGTGGAGCATTGAGATATAAGAAGCAGTTCTTAACACAAATACTCCTAATCAGCCACAAAACCCAATGACATGCATAAAAAGTTTAGCTCTAACAGACAAATGCCTTCAAATAGCTACATATTCAGGGTAAACACCTAGGACAGACCTTGAAAGTGGAACTCAAGATACATCCACTTTACCCGGCAGTGGGCTTTTTACTGCTTGGTATAATAAGAAAAGTTGCAACAGATAAGAGAAACTGTCTAAATGAAATCCTAGTTTTTATATTGCATTATAAATAACGATTCAACAAATAGCTATAGAGTACTTTCAAAGAGCCAGACACTGAATACATACCTCATTCTTTCAATCACTTGATAACCAGTTAGTGTCCATTATATACCAAGTACTATGTTAGGGACAGGATTTCCATGAAAAAAAAGAATATCATAGAAAGAAAAGATGGCCATGAAAGGAAAAAAAAATAAGGTAAAGGAAAGCCCAATTTCAAGTAAGAATTTTTAAATTTTAATTAGAGATTTAGAACCATTGAAAGCTTAGGAATAAGGAACTGAGGGTGGGGTTAGGGTAGTAAGTCAGTGGGTAACCAATGGAGCAAAGCTCAGAGGAAATATGGAGGTAGGGAGGTGTGGAACAGGACATGGATCTCCCTTTTGGTGAATTTCTAATCTCATAAGAAAGATAACACGCATGAAAAACTATTTTTTAAACAGAAAATTATATTTAACATAAAAATCTAGAAAATATAGAATCCAGAGTTAGTATGAGCAACAAAAATAAAGTTTACAGGACTTCACATTATCTTCTAAGCACAGTAAAAACATTAACCAGAGTACTGGAAGAAAGCGGTAGTGCTGCTTGACTTCAATTCATCATGAATAAGAAAGTCCCCTTGAGTGACACCGGAAACTGCTCATTGTTTAGATCAAGGGTCAAACTAAGAACTCTGTCTCTCCAAGGCTTCTGACTCTTCATGTCCAAGTGTTAAGTCTTTGTGAAAGTCTAAAAACAACCGAGTAAAAAATCCTGGGATAAGACATTTAGACAAATAGGGGTCATTTAATCATTTTAAAGTAAAATTTAATTCACATAAACATAAGGGCAAAGGGTGAAATGAGAAGTATTGAAGAGGAGACAGCTAGTGATTTCTTTAATAAATTAGCTGAGACCTTAAAAGCAGGATATGGTGCAGTAAGAAAAGAAAAAATAAATAAAAAATAATGTTTGTAAGACAGCTGCTTTAGAAAAATATTCTCTTAAAGACTTGTGTAATCAATGCCTGCATCTAAAGCTGCTAAGGACAGACTTAATTCCACTGCTCAGATCTAATGCACCCCTGACTTAAATTGAAACCTTGCTGTTCTATCATACCAAAAACTTCAGGATATTCAAGGACTTTGTCAAGGACACTAACTTGGAAATAGAAGCTCAAGCTTTGAGTTGCTAAATGCTTGGTGAAGTTTGGTATGCAAAAGATTTTTCCACTTCTGTAATTAAGAGTTTATTCTTCAGAGAGTGGGGAATCCTTGGATGTTTTGAGAAGGAAAGTGACACGATCAAAGTAGCTTTATAGGAAGGTTAAATACTACAGTTAAGTGTAGAATAAATGAAGAGCAGAGATGGAAAGACTGGGACATGAAAAGTTATAATAAGAGAATAAAGATCTGTGGTGGCAGATGGGCTGGGGCAAAAAGACAGGATATTGATCTTGGTACACACTTGAATTTGAAAATCAAAGACAAGGGAGGCACCAGGGAAAATAAATAGCATCATTTAATAAAATTTTAGCAAGTCGGAAAAATCTTGTTGTGATGAGGAAAGACAGAAGAGATGAGGGACAGAAGATAGATTTTGATTTTAACAACATCTTGGAACTCTACCTACTAGATGCCAGTAGCAGAAAAACACCTACATGAAAGAATTAAAAGAATTATCTGGCCCTAAATGTCAGTAGTGCCAAGGCTGAAAAATCTCTGCTCATAAATATCATAGTAAATTAGGGATATCTTCATGCCCAATCAATACATATAGCAAATTCATGTTTAATTTAAAGAAAATAAAAATAGTATCAAATATTTATTTAATATTTCAGGCACTGTCCTCACATTATGTATTTTTCTAACCTTTTTAATACAATAAAATAGGTATCTCCTTTATCTTTATTTAACAGGTTAGGAAACTGATCCATTGAAAAGTTAAGATACCTGCCAAAAGCCACATATCTAGCAAATTGGAGGGGCCAGATTGCAAATAATAAGTCCACTTCCCTAACCATGATTCTAACCACTAAGTTGGAATATACAATGATTGCAGGTATGGTAAAATCAGGCCCCATGGCAGATAAGAGAGAATTACACAAAGCAAAAACACTTTACTCCCTTCATTCTTTTCACAAAAAAAATAAAAATAAAAATGAAAAAAATCTCTCGAATATTAATAGCAACTTCTGTGTCACTGAAGAGCTCATCATAAAGAACATGATTTCAGAGTTCCTCCTCCTGGGAGAAGATTTCAAGTGGGGGAAGGATACCTTAGCTCCATCTAAAGCAGCAATTTTGACAATCTTAGCATTTTGACATATGGTTGTGTCCAGATGTGTTTTACATAATTTGTGAATAATAAAAAGAACCAAGTTTTCCTAATAATTTTACCATATGAGAGAACGGAATAAAAGTTAACCGTATAATAACATATATCACAGTTTCTTACTTTCCAATATGCTTTTTTGAGTGCCAAAGACAGATGTAAAATTAAAGCTAATGGGGGTGGCACTGGATGTTTGTTCACATGTGAATATCAGTGATTCAGAGCATTAAAATATATTTGTTAAAAATTACCAATTTCATAGAATGTAGTCGAAATAAGCCCTTAATTCCTCAAGTCTGATATTTACATAATCTTCTTCAAATTATACAAACATTTCTTATTTTATTAAATCAGAGATTTAGAGTCTCAGTACCATTTACTCTCCATTTGGTCAAGATTGCAAAGACTGAACCATTTCTTTGAAATATGGTAGTTTCCAAATTTTTGAAACATGGGACTTGTTTTTCAAATGATATACTAAGAAATAATAATATTCATAATAAGGAAAGGTAAAAAAGGAGAAAAGTTCTGAAGCCAGAATTGTGAAGGCAGAGGTTGGGGTGTGCAGAGATTAGAAATAATAGGAAGAGGAGGTCCAGAGACTCACCCATTTGGAGTCGTTGCTCAGGCAGCAACTTAGGCGACTTTTGGGGCTCCATAGAACACAATTGAAACAGGATCACCCAATATATTTTAGGAAAATTATATAATAAAATAAAATTATTATATGTTAAGTGTATTAAAGTTGTAGGCCTCATGTTTTCATTAAATTCTGCTTTAAAATGCAGTATTATATAATATACATATACATATCATTAAATGCTACATCTAATTTTATGTGTTAAACTTGAGTTTTTTGATTTTCAAGTGGTATACAGTATCCTGAGGCACTTAATTACTGTCTCTGCTTGTGGCTTATATTCATCTTTTGACCATTTCTGTCAAAAATGCAAATTTAGTTTTTACTGTAAAAAATAAATTATATTTAATGGGCTTTTAAATTAGTTCTTTGACACAACACTTAAGATGGACAGTTTTACTCTTTTAACTTACTCTGGGGTTATTTCTGAACAATAATGTATTTCTTTTGATTATTCTTTTATTTTCTTATAAACAGAGTGATGGTAATAAATCTTGATCCTGCCTTTGGTCTAGATATTTAGTATCTATGTATTTGCTTTCTTTGATAGCAACATGCATTAATATTTATGACCATTTTCCTTTGCAGCATCTCCCAGATGGCTCCGCGCCCAGTGCACATGTTGAATTTTATCTTTTACCATATCCCAGTGAAGTCCGTAGGAGGAAAACAAAATCTGTTCCAAAATGTACCGACCCCACTTACAATGAAATTGTAAGTATGATTCATCTCTTATTTAGTCGCTTTGTATTTTTCTTACCATTTTCAGCTTAACAACCAAATATGGAAAATTTGCAGTTATTGGCAGCATTATTCCGTAAAGGGAAGACATTCCCCAAAATAGCCACTGTGTGCTAATCACTGTTCTAGATGCTATGGGGACTGGAAAATACAGATACTACTTTCAAAGTGCTTATGAACCAATTTTCAAATTGTGGCTAGCCTCCAGTAAAAGCCTAAGACTATGTGGCACTTATTTCACATACTGCTATTATCTCTGACTTCATCTTATTTTCCCTAACCTTACTTTTCTCTACCTAGTTTTCCTTACCTAATAATCTTACCATAGTCTAACCTGTATATAAAAATACATTTTATAAAATCACATTTGAAAATAAATAAACAAGTACAAAATACAAATTAAATGAGTATTCATTTGTATTATGCAATTTGAACACCCAATCTCCTAATTCTAAGTCAAACCCTACATTAATTCTCTTGATTCCACTCTTTCTCATTGCTCTGTACCTTGCTTGGTTGATTATTTGCTATTCTTAAGGCTGTCTCATCCACTGGATCTTTGACTTGGAAATCTTTATAAAACAAAACTCCTCAACTCAACATTTCTAAAGCATACAATTTTTCTTTCTCTCTCTGTCATCTCTAAACTTTAAAAAAATTAACTCACATTTCCTACACTCACCTCTTCACTTCCTTTTCACCCATAATCCTTTGTAATGTGGATTCTGACTTCAATTGATGCTGCTTTGTGCAAATTGCACCTATAGCCTCCAAATTGCTCAATGCAATGAGCCCTCAGGTTCACCTCTCCTGAAGTTACAGAGAAGCACTATTGACTGTGCCCTCTTTCTTGACACCTCCCTTTTCCTTCTTAAGGTTTACCTTTTCTTAATTTCCTTCCATCTTCTCTAACCCCTCGTTCATTTTCCTTCATTGCCATTCTTCCTCTTAAAATATTGTTTGATAGAGTTCCATCATCTATCTACCATTATCTCTTCTTGATATGTATTCTCTCAAATTATCTTGTGTATCCACAAATTTTCATTTATCACCTATATTTAGGTTGTATATGAATCTATTCTTCAAGCTCTGTCTTCTCTCCTAACCTTTTGAACTATACATCTACCTATTACTGAAGAGTTCCATTTAAATGTCTCCTAACCACTTTTAAACCAGGCTTTCTTCCTGTTTGCCATCTCAAAAGATAACTTCCTAATGACATCTCACCTGTCCAACTAATCACCAAGTTTTGCCAGTTCTGCTGGTGCAGCTGCCTGCCTCTTAAATCTATCATTTCTTCTCTGTCCCATCGCCATTTTTTTGTTTAAGATTCTTGTGATTTTGCCTATTATAATGCCCTCCTATCTGCATCCTGTCTTGTGTTTTTTGATTCAATCTTTTATATTTCTACCTAAACTGTCTTTCAAAAATTAGTCATATTTATTAATCTCCTATTCACATTTTTTTCAAAGGTTCTTCACTGCCTTTTGTATAAAATAAAAAATCCTAAACATCACATTCATAGCCATTAAAACTTGACTCAGTAATTTTACTAAGTTGTCTCTTTGGAGTAATATCATCCTCATACAATTTTTAAAAATATTTTTGTTTTGGGATAATTGTAGATTCACACGCAGTTGCAAGAAATAATACAGAGAAAATTCAAATACACTTCAACCATTTATCCCTAAAGGAAGCTGACATTAATACAACCAGAAAACTGACATTAATACAATCCATTGACTTTATTGATTTCACCAGTTTTAAAGGTGCTCTTGTGTATATGTGTGTGTTTAGTCCTATAATATTGATTACATGTATAGACTTGTGTGATCACAGCATAAGGTACAGAACAGTTTTATTAGAAAAAAATTTTAGTGCTACCCTACTAGATTTATACCGTAGCCAGATACTTCCCTCCTTCCAACGCACCCTAACCACTGGCAACTACTAACCTGTGCTCCATCTCTATAATTTCATCATTTCTGATGTCATATAAATGGAACCATTCAGTTTGTAACATTTTAAGATTGGCTTTTATTTTTTACTCCCTAATTCCCTAAAGATCCACTCAAATAGCTGCTGTGTCAATAGTTTATTTCTTTTCATTGCTTAGTAGTCATGGTATGATAGTTTCTTTAAGTGTTCATCCATTAATAACACCATGGTTATTTCTAGTTGGGGGCTATTGCAAACAAAGCTGCTGTGAATATTGCCGTATAGGTTTTTGTGTGAGCTTAAGTTGTAACTGCACTAGCATAAATGTTCAAGAGTGTAATTACTGGGGTATATTGTAATAGTATATTTAGTTTTACAAGAAACCGCCATATTCTTTTTCTATACTATTTTACATTCCCCCAGCAATGTATGAATGATCAAGTTTCTCTTCATCTTTGCCAGCATCTGGTGTTAACCTTTTTTTTTTTTATTTTAGTTTAGTAGGTATAGCGTGATATCTCATTGTGGTTTTAATTTTCATTTACATAATGACAAATGATGTCGAACTTCTTTTCATGTGCTTATTTACCATTTGCATATCCTCTTTGGTGAAAAGTCTTCACTTATATTTTTAAGGTTTTTAAGTTTTATTTTATTATTAGTTTCAAGTATATAGTACATTGGTTAGACATTTATATAGTTTATGAAATGATCCCTCTGATTATCTTCCCTCTGGCTCGCCACATAACCATTACATTACTGCTGGCTCCATTCCCTATGCCATGTTCCTCATCCCCGTGGCCATCTATCAACCATAATTTGTACTTCTTTAACCCTTCATTCCTTTCTCCCAGCCCAAACCTCCCCCTCTCTGGCCATCACTAGATTGTCCTCTATATCTGTGAGACTGTTTTTGATTAGTTTGTTCTTTGTGTTCCTTAGATTCTGCATATAAATGAAATGATATGGATTTATCTTTGTCTTATTTCTCTCAGCATAATAACTTCTAGGTCCATCCATGTTGTTGCAAGTGGTAGGATTTCATTTTTTTATGGCTAATATTCCATTGTATATATGAATCATTACTTCTTTATCAATAGTCTGTTGATGGGCATTTAAGTTGCTTCCATATCTTGGATATTGTAATTTGTGCTACCATGGACATAGGGATGCATAGATCTTTACGAATTAGTGTTTTGATTTTCTTTGGATAAATACCCAGAAGTGCAATTGCCGGGTCAAAAGGCAGATCCATTTTAAATTTTTTGAGGAACCTCCAGACTGTTTCCATAGTAGCTGCACTAATTTACAATCCCACCAACAGCGTATGCGGGTTCCCTTTTCTCCACATCCTTGCCAACACCTGTTGTTCTTTGAATTATTGATGATAACCATTCTGACAGGTGTGAGGTGATATCTCATTGTGGTTTCAATTTGTATTTCTCTGATGATTAGTGACCTTAAGCATCTTTTCATATGTCTATCAGCCGTCTATATTTCCTCTTTGGAGAAATATCTATTCAGATCTTCTGCCTATTTTTTATTTTTATTTTTATTTTTATGTTTAGGCCTACAGCACCCAGTCTTCCTAGGTGGTCTCCCATCCAAGTACTAACTAAGCCTGACCCTGCTTAGCTTCTGAGATCAGAC
>NW_011888997.1:1435409-1438136 GCF_000151845.1 Pteropus vampyrus | reverse complement strand
AGACTTGTGTGATCACAGCATAAGGTACAGAACAGTTTTATTAGAAAAAAATTTTAGTGCTACCCTACTAGATTTATACCGTAGCCAGATACTTCCCTCCTTCCAATGCACCCTAACCACTGGCAACTACTAACCTGTGCTCCATCTCTATAATTTCATCATTTCTGATGTCATATAAATGGAACCATTCAGTTTGTAACATTTTAAGATTGGCTTTTATTTTTTACTCCCTAATTCCCTAAAGATCCACTCAAATAGCTGCTGTGTCAATAGTTTATTTCTTTTCATTGCTTAGTAGTCATGGTATGATAGTTTCTTTAAGTGTTCATCCATTAATAACACCATGGTTATTTCTAGTTGGGGGCTATTGCAAACAAAGCTGCTGTGAATATTGCCGTATAGGTTTTTGTGTGAGCTTAAGTTGTAACTGCACTAGCATAAATGTTCAAGAGTGTAATTACTGGGGTATATTGTAATAGTATATTTAGTTTTACAAGAAACCGCCATATTCTTTTTCTATACTATTTTACATTCCCCCAGCAATGTATGAATGATCAAGTTTCTCTTCATCTTTGCCAGCATCTGGTGTTAACCTTTTTTTTTTTTATTTTAGTTTAGTAGGTATAGCGTGATATCTCATTGTGGTTTTAATTTTCATTTACATAATGACAAATGATGTCGAACTTCTTTTCATGTGCTTATTTACCATTTGCATATCCTCTTTGGTGAAAAGTCTTCACTTATATTTTTAAGGTTTTTAAGTTTTATTTTATTATTAGTTTCAAGTATATAGTACATTGGTTAGACATTTATATAGTTTATGAAATGATCCCTCTGATTATCTTCCCTCTGGCTCGCCACATAACCATTACATTACTGCTGGCTCCATTCCCTATGCCATGTTCCTCATCCCCGTGGCCATCTATCAACCATAATTTGTACTTCTTTAACCCTTCATTCCTTTCTCCCAGCCCAAACCTCCCCCTCTCTGGCCATCACTAGATTGTCCTCTATATCTGTGAGACTGTTTTTGATTAGTTTGTTCTTTGTGTTCCTTAGATTCTGCATATAAATGAAATGATATGGATTTATCTTTGTCTTATTTCTCTCAGCATAATAACTTCTAGGTCCATCCATGTTGTTGCAAGTGGTAGGATTTCATTTTTTTATGGCTAATATTCCATTGTATATATGAATCATTACTTCTTTATCAATAGTCTGTTGATGGGCATTTAAGTTGCTTCCATATCTTGGATATTGTAATTTGTGCTACCATGGACATAGGGATGCATAGATCTTTACGAATTAGTGTTTTGATTTTCTTTGGATAAATACCCAGAAGTGCAATTGCCGGGTCAAAAGGCAGATCCATTTTAAATTTTTTGAGGAACCTCCAGACTGTTTCCATAGTAGCTGCACTAATTTACAATCCCACCAACAGCGTATGCGGGTTCCCTTTTCTCCACATCCTTGCCAACACCTGTTGTTCTTTGAATTATTGATGATAACCATTCTGACAGGTGTGAGGTGATATCTCATTGTGGTTTCAATTTGTATTTCTCTGATGATTAGTGACCTTAAGCATCTTTTCATATGTCTATCAGCCGTCTATATTTCCTCTTTGGAGAAATATCTATTCAGATCTTCTGCCTATTTTTTATTTTTATTTTTATTTTTATGTTTAGGCCTACAGCACCCAGTCTTCCTAGGTGGTCTCCCATCCAAGTACTAACTAAGCCTGACCCTGCTTAGCTTCTGAGATCAGACGGGATTGGGCTTGTTCAGGGCTGCCTTTTTTTAATTGGATTGTTTTGTTGTTGTTGAGTTATATGAGTTCTTTATATATTTTGGATGTTAATCTTTGCTCATTTTTAATTGGATAGTTTGCATTTTACTGTTAAGTTTTGAGAATTCTTTATATATTACAGATATTAGTCCTTCATCAGATATTTGGTTTACAAATATTTCCCCCCCCGATTCTGTAGCTTGTCTTTTCATCCTGTTCATGATGTCTTTCACAGAGTAAACGTTTTTAATTTTGATGATATAAAATTTATCAATTTTTCTTTTTATGGATTGCGCATTTGGTATCAAGTCTAAGAACTCCTCACTTAGCAGTGTTAAAGATTTTCCCCCATATATTTCTAAATATTTTATAGTTTTACATTTTATATGAAGTACATTGTCCATTTTTGAGTTAATTTTTTAATAGAGTGTAAGGTTTAGATTGAAATTTGTTTGTTTGTTTATGTCTATGAATGATCATTATTTTAGCACCCTTTGTTAAAAAGGCAATTCTTCTTCCATTGAATGTCTTTTGCACTTTTGGCAACATTTGTGTGCTCATGCCCTTTAAGTCCTAGACTTAGCCATAATCGCAAGTCACATCAGACAGTTTGTCATTCCTTGAATCATCCCTAGGACTTCTATGATGAAGCTCATGCCGTTGTTCACCCCCTGTGCCATTCACTGCTGCCTTGAAGCTTACTTCAAATGTGGACTCTGTGAATGAATCACTCTCTCCTCCTGGACTCATATCACACTTACCATCTTTTACTTCGTCATATACACTTTTTTCTTACAGTTTATTGTAAACATCTTGAGGACTAGAAAAATTTATCTTTTTTAGTATCCTTAAAACTTACTTCTAAAAAGACTATGAAATTAAATATTTGGGGTAGTTTTATAAATGACACATATGTGTCTATAAAATGTAAGACTATATAT
>NW_011888997.1:1416530-1434659 GCF_000151845.1 Pteropus vampyrus | reverse complement strand
TGACCTCAGCTGTGATGTAAACCCTCATCTCTTTGCCAAACCCCTCGATTATTTCTGGGCATCCTCAGCAATGTTTTTAATGTGTTTTCTGGGAAGCCCTGTAAATTATCACATAGCATCTACCTTGTTTTTAACCTCTCCCCCACTTTGCTTCCTGAATACTACTACATTGGCTTCTCACCATGGCTGGAATTTCTCAAACTGCCAAAGCCATGCATTGTTCTGGGAGGTGGGAGAGAAAGACCCTACTCTCTTTTTTATATAAATCTCTTAGAGGAATACAAAGGGATTATTACTCCGCATCACCAATGTCTTACAAAGCTCCTCATGGAAACAGTTCTTTCCATTTCTATTTATAACCCTTTCCTCTCTAATACCCAGACCTGAGAAAGGCTGAGTCAAGAATATTGCCAAGTATCCCTTTAGTATCCAGCCTTCATATACTAAAGCTTTCATGCAGAGCCAAGCTTGTCTACTTGACACTTCCCAGAGTTAAGTCTCAACAGGCTTTGCCAGCAGTCTCCCTGAAAACCCCCATCATACACAAATCCCAGCGGTAGGCATGACTGAGCTCAAGGTGGAGCAGGGCTGGTGATAGGGGTGTTCAGAACGGCACTGTAGCTTTTTTTTAATGATTCAATAGAAATACAGATTCTATCTTATAACAGAATTATCTTATTATAGTCAATGTATTTTTTACATTACATTCCTTTCTTAGATTTTATCCTAGTATAAAGCATAAAGGAGAAATTAGAAAGGACGGAATGAGAACATTCTATGTATTTAAAATATCTTCCAGAATGTATATGATAATCTAGCATAATGCTAAATATATGGTATACTCAATAAGCAACAAGCAACAGGACCATATTATTATCCATATGGTCCTCTCGTTTGATAATTAGAGCATGATAAAAATTCAACTTGTAAATAAAGACCTTGAGGCCCTGAGACCAAACATTTTGACCAGGGCCACATAACTAGATTCAGGTCCAAAACTGCATGATTCCAAAGCCCATATTGACCCCATTAAACTATACTGTTATCTCTCCTTCTCTCCACCCGCAGAGTTCTGTTCTCAATTGTTTTGAACTCCTCCTTTCATCATCCTGCCTCCTCACCCCTCTTCCCACAAGCACTAGATATACTTAGCTTTCCATATTATTTTTCTTCCATTGGAATCATTAAAATATACTTTAGAATTATTTACTAGACCTTGATGTCAAATATCACAAAGTGCTTATATATGTTAATAGATATTAATTACTTTAAATAATCTTTTTCTACTTTATGTAATAATTTTGAATGTACAGATTCAGTATTTGTCAAGAGGCAATAAAGACTTGGCTCATGCCTATGGGTAAAAAGTATGATAAAGTGAAATCAAAATAATTGCATTTTTGGTCTGTTTATGTGAAGGCAGAATATATTAAATCATTTGGTGAAAAAGTCTCAAAGAATAAAATCATTTATGTACTTCTCTAGCATTATCCACTAATTACTTATTGCACAGTAAGAAAAGAGTGCTATTTATTAACATTGTGGATGCAGTTGAGAAATTAATAGATGTATGTATGTCATCTATGATGTGCACTGATTACATGCTTATAAAACTTCAGTCACTTTTAAGAAAATTACTTTTGCATAATGAAACACAAGGAAAAATATCCATAAAGTAATAAACTTTGGAGTTCAAATGTTTGTTATTTTAACCAGAAAGGCAATTAATTCCTTGGGGCATTTCTTGAGAATTTCAGCTTGCTAAATACCTGGGAGACTCAAGTCTGTCTCAGTGTTTTCTCCAGTCAACTAATGCAAGATACCAAGAAACGACTAGTTTTTTGTGTATTTGATGGATCTTTTTCAGCTACAATTTATTAGTGTTTAATATGTACCAGACTTTGCAGTAAGGCTTGTATTCATTATATCATTTATTCTTCCTCAAAATGTTAAAAGGTAAATATTATTATCACCATTATGCAAATGAGAAAACATATAATTGACAACAGATTCATGTAAATATGAACTATGGATATGTTTCTTTTAAAGTTACATCTTTAGGGCTTATTGATGTGATTCACAGAGTTCTTAAGCCAGACTTTCCCAATGGCCTGATGCTTAGAATTATCCAATCTTTCTACTTCACGTACAGTAACATTTTGAGGGCTCCTTTATCTATTTCTCTGTAAAATAGGAGATAGGTTCATCTGCTAAAAGTCTTGTGGAAGGAAAATGGGGAAAAGTTTAGACAATTCAAAAGAGCCACCGTGGAGAAACAGAAAAGGAGTTTACACTGAAGTCCTGGAAAGATAAGAGCCCGGGAGGAGGGAGTCTACACTGGGCATCCCATGCAGTGAAAGAAGACAAATTACAGTGGTAGGATTTTGAGATTTTTAAGGCTACCCTTAAAATCCTTTATTATCCCAGAGAAGCTCAACAGATGAAATGGAATTATTTGAATAAGCAGTCCTAGAAACTGAAAAGATAATCTCCTGTCTGGAATGTGAGTACAATTCTAGAAGAGGAAGTAGCCGGAACTATCACATATGGCAGGGTAAACTTGGTAAACATATTATTTTGGATCTCACATCCTTGATTATTATTTACTTGATAAGTGAATCATTGTTCAGAGCAGCTAATAGATCTTGAACGGAATTTAATTGATAATTTAATGGGTGCATAATTGTTAGGCAAGTTCCCATGTGATGGACCAGAAGTTACTTCCATACACACTGAGGAGGCCTGACAACCGACTCAGAGGGCTTCCGCCTAAGTTGTTTCCTCTGCTTCCTTTTTTGCACATGTGGAGAATGCTTTCTATCTTGTGACTTGTTTATAGAAAGCAAGCAAGTTTGAAGGGGCATATAAAACTCCTTTTCTAACTGTGTTCTAAGGAGTTTTCCTGGAAACCATGCTGGATTTACACACAGCTCTCCTCTCTTTCCACGATGGATAACTAATTTCTTGATAGTACAACAATTTTAAAGTTTCTTTACCACTGCAGGCTCCTGGTGGTAATGCCTGTGCCTTCCTGGATATTATGAAATACAGTTAAATATATATCCCTTTTTTTAAAAAAAAAAAGTTACATGACTAGTAAGTGAAAAAAAACAAGACACAAAACTGAATGTACAGCATAATTACAGCTCAGACTTAACAAGTGATTATATGTAGAAAACAAAAAGAACATCAAAATGTTAACCATAATTATCTCCCAATGTTAGAAATATAGATATTTACTTTCTTTTTTTTTTTTTGTTTCATCCATATTTTATTTAATCAGCATATATTTTCATAATTAAAAATTAAGCAATTTTAAACAAAATAACCATAGGGTGGCTTCTTCACATGCAGGAAAAAAATTGTTGTACTGCATTAAAATAACATGAGGAAACCATGGAAATAGTTCTGCTTTCATCGTTAGCCTTGAACAAAGAAAGTGTTCAAGTTCCCATGTTGCTCAGTAAATGCAAAGACAGTTAAAAGGTGAAGTGTATTTAAATTTCTTCCTAGAGAATAATTTACAGTCTTAAATTTGAAATCGACAGTTATTAATGAAATCAGGATAAATTTTAAGCTTCTTAGAAAAATATTGCCATTAAACTTTGTTATTTTAGCAGAACCTTTAGCTTCTCAGAATGAGTTAAAAATGAAGGATTCAAATATTAATCTAGCCATTCCAAAGAACAAGATATTAGTAGCTAAATATGTTTATTACAAGCAATATTTTTCAAAAGATTCATTTAGCATATCTGATTTATATTTTCATTATTTCTCTCTCTTTTCAGGTGGTGTATGATGAAGTCACAGAGCTCCAAGGACATGTCTTAATGTTAATTGTGAAGAGTAAAAACACATTTGTGGGAGCAATTAACATCCAACTTTGTAGTGTCCTGCTCAATGAAGAAAAATGGTACCCACTAGGAAACAGTATAATTTGACCACTGCTATGAACATATGCATTATTCATTAACTACTTGTATTTTTTCCACTCCTGGGCTTCTTTATCACATGAGCAGGACATCTTTGTTGTCAAAGATAGTGTAGTGTACTAAGGACATGAAAAAGAAACCAGAATCAGTCTTTTACAGTTACTTATTCTCTACCTGTATTTCTTATAGTCCTTTCTTCTCAAGTGGAATGATGATTGTATAAAATTCAATATGTAAAATAATAAAAGGACATTTAATTTAAACATATCATCAAAATCAAGCATATGTTCACGTTTTAATTGTGTGCCTCTAGTTAAAAGCAATATTTTTCACAGATTTTCTAAGAAACATAGGCAAATAAATCTCATCAATTAATTCAAGACTTAAGTATAACAGATTTTTTTAGATTTGAATTAAATCTATATACCTGCATAACCATTTATAATCCTATATATTGAGGAGAGTGGTAAACTCCAACAAAATGATATTTTGCTATCAGAAAAACAAAACATCAATGCCTGAAATTCTTAAATTCAATTTTAGAAGAAACGTCTCTGTAGTGTTTTTTTTTTCTCTTTAACACCAATCGATTCATCATCACTGTATTTCACTCATCCAGAGGCATGAATCACATTTTAAACTTCATTATCTCCTAACTCCAAGATCTCAAACTCTGAAACTCAACTCTTTGATCAAACCTCTTGACATTGTATGTCAAGTATTTTCCTTATTTCTGAACCTACCTCATAATGACCCGAATAAACAATCCTACAGATGTCCATCAGCAAAATAGGTACAATTCAAGGCACTATGCTACATTGTTTAAGAGAATTAAATCAGATTTTTAAAAATCTCTGTCATTTAAATTACAAAAAGAGATTTTAAACTCTTGCTTTATTCAATGTTTTAGTGCGTTTGAATTTAACAAGTAATTTAGGCTTTTTGATATGGTCATCTACATAACTATATAAATATGTAAAAGTCTGTATGCTTACTCATTGAAAATATTTGAATGCCTGCTATGGGCTGATATGGTCCCATTGAAAGGTATGATCATAGAAGTCAAGTAAGCCATTAATGCTGCTGGGCACTAATTCTGTATTTCTAGTCAATTCACTCTCCCTTTCTGCTAGTCAATGATTATACACCCTTCTCTCTGCTGAAAAGCCAGCACCTCCTCCCCTAATCTTCATTCTCAGCTCATGACTTTGTTTTCTGTTTCACTTGAAATCAGAATCAGTCTAAAGATCTCCACAGATTCCACTACCACATCTACCCACCTAGCAAATTCTGTGTTCCATCGTCCCACTTATTACCATAGAAACACTATCTGTGCTCTTACACAAAACCATCTTTCAGCTTATACATTGAATTCCAGCCCCTCTTACCTACTCACAAACATTACTGGAATTCCCTTCTATTCTCTACTAGATAATTTTCTTCAGCATACAACCATGATGTTACATGATTACATATTATAATCAGTATACGAAACTTATCATCATCCCACTACCTCTTCAAAATACTGACACATTGCCCTGCTTCTCCTCTTTGCAGCAGAACTCTTCAAAAATGGTTGTCTCTATTCTGTCTTTGGTGTTGCTTCTCAAATTTTCTCTCAGATCCATTCCAAGGAGGTGTTTGCCCTCAACACTTCAATGAAACTATTTTTGTCAGGGTCTCTACTGATGTCCAGGTAGCTAAATCCTAATCTGACCCTACTTATCAGCAGTATTTGACACAATCAGGAGCTATCTTCCTCAATGCATGGTCTTCCAGGACACCACACCCTTCTATGACACTGGCCACTCTTTCTCAGTCTTCTCTGCAGGAGCATCCTCTTCTCCACAGTCTCCCATGCTGGAGTGTCCCTGGGCTCACTCCGTGCTCTTCTTCATCAACCTTCACCCCTTAATGACCTCATGGAGTCACACGGGTTTAAGTATCATCTGTATGCTGATGATTTCCAGCTTTATAACTCCAGCCCAGAAACCCTCCCAAAGTTTAGAGTTCCATACCCAACTGCCAACTAGCTATCCCCCTTGAATACCTAATATTTCAAAACTCAGCATGTTTAAAACTAACTCCCCAAATATGTTGTAAATAGCAAAAAACTTGAAGTCATCTTTGATTCGCTCCTCCCACCCCCATTCAGTATATTCAATCCATCAAGAATTCTTGTTGGCTCCACCTTCAAAATATATCCCAATTCCAACCAGGCATCACTGTCCATTGCTACCTCTCTGGTCCAAGGTAGTACTATCATCTTTGTCCCAGATTACAATTGCCTTCTTCTAAACAGTCTCCTTATTTCTGTGCTTACCCTGCCCCCCTCAGAGTCTATTTTCAACACAGCAACTGGAATGATCATGTCACTCTTCTGCTCAAAACTCTGCAGGAGTTTCTAATCGGAGTAAGAGCCCAAGCCTTCAAAAAAACCCTAAAATGTCCTATGTGATCTGGCTTCCCAACGGCTATTTCTCTGATTTTAACTCCCATTATATCCTCCTACGTTCGTAACACCTAAGGAACACTGGCCTCTTTTCATTCCCTGAGCTCTCTAGGCATACCTCACCCCTGGAATCTTCATCAGATGGCCCCTTCTATCAAAAAAAAAAAAATGTGCTTTTGTCCCATATATCCACTTGCCTCTCTCACCTCTTTCAAGTCTTGATCAAATGTTTCCATCTGTCAGGATTATCCTGACCACTCTATATAATACTATAACCTACCTTGTCCCCAGATACACACCAGACCCTTCTCACTCTGCTCTACCATTTTTTCTTATGGACTTATCAACTTTGAATATTCTATACAATTTATTTATTTAGTTAGTTTATTATTTAAGCTTTGTCTCTTTTCATTATACAATAAACCTCAAGACTAGAGTTTTGTTCACTGACAGTACACCCTCAGTTCCAGGCAAAAGAAGTCCTAGCCCTGATGTCCTCACCAAAAAGGACCCTGCCTCCTCCAGTTGTGACTCACAGCCACACCCAGGACTCTCATTCTAGACCACAGTCTAGGTACCCAGGACCCCAGAATTCCCTGCCTCAGCAGCCTTTGCAGGCCTCTTCAAGGGGTCCATTCACCTGAAATCACACTGCACCACCAATGTGAACAATGCCTAGGTCTCAGTGGTGGCTGAGGGAAAACTGCTTGCAGAGTATATGAATACTGGCATATGCCAACAGGAGTGTCCACAAATGTGCATGAGACCACTCACAGTGCAGGAGAGAGCCTGGGGCAAAAAGAAAAAGTAGGTCATAGAGAAGGCCAGAATAGGAGCTAGCCCTTCTCAAGCTACCATAATCTAACATGGATCTCCAAGAATTCCAAATTAAAACCTCTCCTTCCTTATAGTCAATAATATTGTGATAACTATGTATAGTGCCAGGTGGGTACTAGGCTAATTGGGGGCGGGGCGGAATCACTTTGTAAATTATATAAATGTCTAACCAATATGCTATACACCTGAAACTAACACAAAACAATACTGAATGTCAACTGTAATTGGAAAAAAAAAACAAAAAAACTGTCCTTCCAGGTGTTTTTAAAGGTATACTTGTCAAAATAGGAGCATAGAACATATTGTATTTAACAACTTGTTAGTTTTATTTATAACTTTAAAATTAGGTAGATGTGGATGTTATGGATTAAGTCATATCCCCTCAAAATTCAAACACTGAAGTCCTAACCCCCAGTAATCTCAGAATGTGACTTATTTGACATAGAATCACTGAAGATGTAATTAGTGAAGATGAAGTCATACTGGAGGAGCCCCTAATTCATTTAAAAGGACACCTTTTAAAAAGGGGAAGTTTGAACACTGACTCGCAGACAGAGAAAATACCATGCAAACCTTGGGCAGAGATTGGGGCGATGTTTCCACAAGCCAAGGAACACCAAAGATTGGCACCAAATAGCCCCAAGCTAAGAGAGAGGCATGTAACAGACTATCCCTCACAGCCTTCAAAAGGAACTATCCTTAACAATCCTTTGAACTTGGACATCTGGTCTTTAGAACAGTGAGACAAAAAAATTCTGTTAAGTCACTCAGTCTGTGGTACTTGGTTACAGCAGCCCTAACTAACTAATACATTGGGTCTTCTCTTGTTTACTTGTTCAAGCTCCACAAAAATATGGCATAGTTGATGCTCAATAAGTATTTGTGAATTAATGTCTAAATAAATAATTGAATGACACACCAGTGAACAAGAAATACAGGTCCCTGATCTTAACTCTCATTTATGTAATGTTTTAAAGATCCTTTAGTCCTTTTATAGCTGTATTTTGTTTACTGCCTACAAGAATTCTAATGAGGTGAAAAAAGGAAGGATTATTATGTTGTTAGTAGTAATATTCAAATGTTTCAGAGCAGCACAATTTTTCTCTTCAAATGACATCTTAAATGGAATATACACATGTACATATGTACTTCTATGTGTGTATATATACATAGAGGGGGATGGGGGGGAGAGAGAGAGAGAGAGAGAGAGAGAGCGAGCGAGCGAGCGAGCAGGCAGGTAGGTGAAGCATTTTTAAGTTAAGTGGCTATAAGGTACCTGAAGGACTGAACAACCGGCCACCTCCACAACTCCCCCACCTTCCATTTTATCTTCAAAATCCTTAAGAAACTTCCACATAAAACTAAAACATCTCAAAAAACACAAAGTAAAAGAAATTGAGGATCACAGATACAACATGGCAACCCATATCATCCAAGTCCCACTGCCAGCAAATATGTTGCAAGGTCAGGACTTGGTCCCCAGAGGAAATGGATTATTGAGGAGTCACCACTGTTTATATTATATGGGCCAAAAGTGAATAGCTGATAGCATGTGGGAGAAATTCTAGTGTCTCAAGCAATCACCCAGCAACTTTAACCCTCCTATTATAATACAGGTATCACAAATCAAGATATATTTTATTTCCTACTACAGGATCTTGTATGCTTTCAACGCATTTTAGTTAAACTGATTAAACTTAACCAAAACTTTTTCTTCAGAAAGAACATTGGAGCCAACATAGCATCAACACAGATGTTTCAGTGAGCCAAGACACACACAGCTTAGACTTTAGGCTTCGGTAAGCATGACCATGTGGATTTATTAACCTTGGTAGTTTGTAATGGCTTATGTTGCACCAAATGACTGTTTGTTTGTTTTTGTTATCATTAAAGGAATTTCACATTAAACCTTAGGCATTAGTGAATACAGGCCACATAAAACCTTAGGCATTAGTGAATACAGGCCACATAAGATTTAGTCCCTGGAACAAAATAGATTATAAGGAACAACAAAGTTTTTTATTTTCTTAAGTAAGCCTTTTAGGAATTAGGTGATAAAAGAACATTGGCTGCTTTCTTTAATGAATTTCTCAGCCAGATCTCAAACTACTAGGCTAGAAATATGAACAGTGGCTGAACTCGAAATGTATTCCAAACTCTAGTGAAGCTGTAACTTAAAATTCTTAGCTCCAGACAAAGGTATGCCTACTATATCGACTTCCCCCAATTGTGTTCCAGTGTGTGTATGCATGTGTGTGTGTGTGTGTGTGTGTGTGTGTGTGTGTATGCCTTGTATTTTGAAGTGACTTTAAGGTGAGAGAATACTAGAGGAGACAAGACCAAACTTGAATTCATGTGTCATGTCCATAGACTGAAGTCACCTCAACAACACAGTCTCCAGTGGGCTCTGCATTTGATAAGTAAAGAAACTGATTCTTAGAGTTCAGAGCCTTAAATCATAGCTGCTATCAAAGAAATAGGTGTTTTAATATTTAAATCAAAAGGAATGGGGACTCTTTTTATTAAGAGAATATACTTTCTTCCTAGGCTGAGGTCATAAAATAACTGAGATTATTAAATGTCCAGAAACTGAGAAAGCAATTTAAAGGTCTGTACCCATCATTATAATTTTCAAAACCAGACCCTGGTTCTGAGTTTCTAATTTACCCCAAGAATCAAGAAGGAACTAGAATAGTTTGAAAATATTCTGCCTTGAAACAAAATCAATATAAAAAGAAAGTGTTTTGGGATATAAAATTTCAAAAGTTATTCTATCCCTGATTGCTACATTTTTCCACAGTCCTAAAAATTATATCCACATACACACACACATCAATATCAGAATGAATATGGCCAAAAATCAGATTAGACACTCCAGTTATCTACATTACAGAGAACTAGAAGTGAACTTAAATATTATCTTGTGCAGGAACTTCACTTTTAAAGAGGATTAAATGAGCAATGAGAGGTAAAGGGCATACCCAAGACAACTGCAGTATATTATTTTGAACCCATTACTTACCTCTTTAATCTTTAGTGTCTTCATCTGCAAATTATCCTGGGATTGCTACGATGGTTAAACTAGTTAGTGCATATAAAGCACTTAGCACAAGGTTTGGAATAGGGTTAGTGTTTAACACAAGACATCATTACTATTATTATTGTCATTGATAGCAGGCATATGTCTTCTTATGCCCAATTCAGTATTCTTTTCATTTTATCTCTGTGAATCATTTTAAGTATATCTTTCAAACCAATGCCCAGAATCACCAGTGTTTATATTGTCAGTCGGTCTTTCAAATGAGCTCCTTTACTTGATCAAATCAGTTAAGAAGCTTTCATTTGGAAAAAAACACAAGAACAACATAGTTTATAGTTGCATTTATTATGAGGATCAAACTAAACAATGTGTGTGAAAGCCTTTTGTAAACTCCTAAAGTGCTACAGAAATAAGATACTATATACTTTATTTGATTGAATCCATAATAGAGTGAGAAGGGTTGGGAAGAAATAGACACACATCAGAAAAACAGGATATGATTGTGGCATCTGTGGATAACAAGTGGGTGAGTCAGCATGATGGAGAAAGCCTGAACCTGCGAAGACCAGAAGTAAGGCCAGCATTCCAGAGCCTTATCATCCATGAGGTAGGTACGAGCCCCATGTGGCCACTTAAATTTAATTAAAATGAAACAACTAAAAGTTCAATTCCTCAGTGGCACTAGCCATGTCACAAGTAGTAAATAATTACATGTAGCTAGTGGCTACACTATTGGCCAGAGAAGATATAGAACAATTCCATCATCATAGACAATTCTATGGGAATGCAGTGCTCTAAAGAAATGATGAGGTAAAGGAGAGATTTGAAAATTTTTTTCAAAATACAGAAAATTAAAAGAGATTATTTTATTTCATGGTTGATCATGATTTGTAGCTTTATAGTTTTTAACATTTCTCTGGTTTGCAGAATTAGCATATATTACTTTTGAAAACTGTTTTGTGTTACTGTTTTTTAATAAGAAAATACAGTTGTCTCCTCATTCTAACTTAAAATTAATTCTCAGCACCTCTATTACTTACTGTCTTTTCTGTAACAACCTGGTTCTAATTCCCCAGGCTCAATCTTCATTGGTTATCTAACCAAAACCTTTCTGAATTAAGATAAGAGTTAGGCTTTTGTTGTTTCTTTACTTTTATTTGTATGTTATGTGCTAGCTCCCTCATTTCTCACTAGATCATTTTATATGTTATCCCTGATCACCTAAGTTTTAATACACACATTATGGAATTAAAAACAAAGAACTTGTAAAAGAAAACTAGTATAAATCTTGAGTAAACCAACTATATAAAAAATGAATTTGTACCATTTAATATACTTTTGACATTCCATATTCTGGAGGCTGATTTCTATCCCTACTACTCATAACACTTGAAGTAATATAAAAGAAAATCGGAACACTTGTTTTCATTCTTTGACATTTACCTTTCAGATTTTGACTTTCTTATTGAACAAAACCCAGAAAGGAAGTGAGTCACTTCGAGGAACATGGCCACTCGAAGGTGACTTCATTGGGTGGAACCATAGGAACAGATAACCTGAACTCATTCTCTTCTCTCCCTTCAATTTCCTGGTGGGATTCTCCCTACGTTTTTGCATTTCTAAAAAGTCCCCACATTATGCCATTGTTACTGACCTGAGGATCATACTCAGAGAACACTGCAATTTAATAACCTGAAGAGATTCTAAAAATCACAATACCTAAGCATGCAATACCAATTGTATCAGAATTTCTGAAAACATTTTTTGTAAATGTTCTAGATGATTCCAGTGTGCAGATAAATTTGAGAACTCTTGGTCTAAACTAAGAACAAAAATAATTATTTGGATATTCTGAAAAGTTCAAACACCTTTGTTTTGGTTAAATACCTGTCGTTTACTAACTTCAGAATAAAATATGTAGTATATCTGTATGAGCATATATGTACATGCTCATGCATATGTGTTTGTATATGTGGTATATGTATGTGTTTCAGTGTGCATAAGTTAGTATTAATCAGTCTTCCAAAAAAGTTAGTTAACATTTTTAAGCTCTAATCGGAAAGCTGTATTCCAGAGGTGGCTACTATAAGTGCTATAAATATCCCTGCCTTTGTCTACACAAGAGTATGTCAACTAGTATATTAGAAATAGTTTTCACCAGTTAAATGGATGATGTTCAAGATATGTGGGTTGGCCATAAATATTGTCCAAGTAACTCCATAAAAGTTTCTAGCAAACCCAGAAGCCCACAGAGTCCAGAATAGCACTTTTACACCTGACACTCCATTAAATCTTGTGTCCCTCAGTTTAGGGAGGCTTCTATCATCAAATCTGATTAGAAAGTTGCTTAATCCTGCTGTTTGAATACATATTGTCATATCTGAGTCAGGTAAAAAACTTTCATGTACCATTGATGCAAGTTACTGATCAGAATGCCCAAAACAGAGCTGAGATTGTATTATTTTCTTAGGATTTATATTTTTTCAACATGAAAAACATCATGTGTTCAAGCATGATTACAGAGTGGTTGTGTTTTTTTCTTGATCTCTTGTGATCATAGAGTGGCCTTGTCTGGTGTTGATGTTCTGTGAAATTGTTTATGTTCGACAAGAGAACACCATGGCCTAACTATGAATGTCAGGCTAGCTCCTAGCAACACCAAGACCTCCCTGACCATACAAAGTCAGTTCCTAACTGTCACTTTTATCCGTTATCAGTTGTATGAAAACATAAACCAAGGAATATAACTTAATCTACAAGGTCATAATGGTTTCCCTGAGGAACTGACATTTAAACAGAGTTTAAAAGTTAAAAGGTCTTCTGTTGACACAGCCCAGTGGTTCATTTAGGCTTTTCTTCTGTTTTCTTCCACTCAACAACACTATTTTTTCCTACAAGTGAATTATGCGTAGAAAGCACAATCAAAGCTGGCTTCTTACACAATTCCACACCTCTTCCAAAGTAAGAACATTCCCTGATGATGGAGTTTCTATGAGTAGTATCTTTTAAAGTTCTCGTGAGAAAAAAATGATGATGATAATGATGATGATGATGTCCATTCAATTTAAAGGATAAAGTAAATGGTAAGTAATGCACACAAAAACAGAACCAAAGATGTTTAAAGATATCACAGATTATTGGACAGGAAATAATGTTTCCTTTCGAAACTGTGTTTCTAATATAGAGTGGAATATTTAAAAAATGAAAGATTTGGTCTTCAAAGTTGGTGGGCTGACTTTTATTGATACCTGAAGAAAAGGTTAGAAAATAAAATATAATCTTTTCCCCCCTTATTTCAAATCTTGTTGGTATAAATGAGAGAAAAAAAGTTTATCCTGCACCAGAATTCACAAACTCTCCTGCAAAACTCATCTGAATGAAGTTTTTAAATCGCATAGAATTTCAGATATTCAAAAGATTTGAGGAGGTTAGAAAAAAATTTAAGCCTTGGGTCAATAGGCTGAACATTCCACCTATAAGGCTGAACAACAGATGATGTAAATAAGACCCTTCCATAACCTGGCAAATAGAAGCACCCCTCTGAGAACTGGCTGTGCAGCTCTACTAAGAAGAGTGTATCCTGATCTTAGATGCAAAGAGCCCATGAGGGAGGATCTGGATGATTATGCCCTGAGTAACTTGGGACATTTCTTACTACTTATTGATTTGGATATTTGAAATCTCAATAGCATTATTATTTTGAATACTGAGATCCATGAGTAAACCATGGTAATAGTAAAACATGGTAGATGAGTTATTTTGTACTTTTCTGGCCATAAAGAGCTAATGTGTTAATGTATATCTCAAACAGTCATTTTTGTTATTCTAGTTATAAGTGTAGATTTAATATCAATGAATGCCCATGAGGGCTCCCTAATTTGTCACAAATTGTGCTGGATGCTTTCATATCACTACTGTACAACAATGTGGTGGAATGGTTAATAAGAAACCATATTCTTCTACATCTGACATTTAGTAAAGCAAGGTCCTACTGTGAGTGAGCAGCTCAGCTTACGAAACAGCACAGGAATCTCATCTCTAACCAAGAGATTATATTCAAAGCACATTTAGTACAGATTCAAAAACACTGCAGATTCATTCAGAGATCCAAGCAAGTAAATCCACATAGCAGATCTCTTTTATGTATATGGAGTCTGAATACAGTTTGAATGCAAATCAATTTCATACACACTTGTAAAAATGTCTATATAATTACAGGGTACCAAATCCAGTGCATAGCATTTAAGAACTAGCATGAGAATGTAGGGGCAAATTGCTCTCTGGGGTATAAAAGGACAAAACATATCTGAGAATTTAATTCCTTCCCACTACAATATACAATAGTGGGTATCTAGAAGTTAAAACACTCTTAGGTTTCATATTTCTTTTACACTGCCAAATATTTGCCAACATATCATACAATCAGACATATTAGAAAAGGTTGTAATTTCTACTAATTGAAAATGTTACAAGCCAGGCTTCCAGTCAAGATGATGGGCTAGGTAAAAGCGGGGTTTGCCTCCTCCCACGGCCGCATTAAAATTACAACCAAATTATAAAACAATCAACTTGGAGAACAACCTGAAGCCTAGCTAATCATAATATATACATCTGAGGATATAAAAAAAAAAAAAAAATGCCACATCAAGACTGGTAAAGGGCAGAGATGCGAACCAGCCTGGTCCAGGACCTGCACATGGCGGCTGAGCAACGAGAGGGAAAGTGCGGCCGCAGAGGCCCCCTGACTGAACGACGGGACCCTAGCTCCACACAGGAGCTCCCCAGCCCAGGGTTCCAGTCCCAGGAAGAGGAATTCCTACAAAATCTGACTACAAAAATCTGTGGGGATTCCGGCTATCTGAGTGAGACAGTAGGAACCTGAAAACCCAGACAGTCCCCTTAAAGGGCCTGCGCAAAGACACACTCTCTTGCAGACACTCACCCTGGGCTCCCGCGGAGGGTCAGCAGATCAGGAGGCACAAGAAACATACACAGAAAGACTGAGTTGTCTTTGCTGGGGCGAGGACTGGAGGGACAGCCACCAATGTTCCTTTGTTGGGTCCCCTTCTGGGGCAGTCTACAGATGGGCACCATCTTGCCTATGTCGATCCCTCCCCCAGCATTGCCAATTCTGAAGCTGCACTGGCTCAGTGAGATTGGCCCACTCTAGCCATGTCTCCCTGGTTCCCTGCCCCACCCAACCTACAAATTACCCACAGCAGAGTGTTCCCAGGCAGCCAACCCCACCTTATTCCTTTCCTGAGCTGAGCATTGGTGGGCGGGCAGCAGCTCTCAGCTTGTACAGCTCATGCATGCTGGGAGAGACTTGGTAGTGGGCCACAAGCACCACCCCGAGCAACAGAATTTCATGAACAGGTGTCTGTGGGCCTGAAGTGGACAGCAGCTGGCCTTGTTGCAATCTGAGATTTTCACAGGAAGCTGCAGATTCAGAACTGCCATGAAACCTGACTGCATTGGCTGGGTGAAATCTGCTCACTTTACCCTGGTGACTCCCTGGATCCCTGCCCCACCCAACTCGCATACCACCCAAAAGCTCTTCTAACTGCACACTCTTATATGCAGCTGGCAAGCAGCCTCAGGGCTTGAGGTGCACTGGTCCTTTTGCTTAACCTTCCCAGGCCCAGTACTGGGGGTAACAGACCTTAACTCACAGCATGGTCTCTCCCACTTGCCTCTAGAGCCAGCACAAACAGCAACCATCTGTGAATGGCTTTGTAGCTCTCACCAGGTAGCCCTGAACAATCGAAGGCAGTAGCTGCCCTTGGCCTGCACAGAATCCCCTTCCAAGGGGCTCCAGAATGAACACACCTGGAGACTGGCATCAGAGCACAACAGAGCACCACCTGACTAGCCCCATATGTGGCACACTCAAAGGGTACACAAGGCTGCTGGGCAAATCCCACTCTGTGCGGTCAGCCCCCACATAGCAGCAGCTCATATCCTGTGGCATGGCCAATCCTCATAGCCAGTCAGCCCAAGAGTCGGTCCCATCCACTGACATACTAACAGCAATCAAGGCTTAGCTACAACAGGAGAACACACACAACCTACATGGAACACACCTAGAGCTCCCAGTGCAGGTGATCAGAGAGACTGCCTCACTGGATCACACAGGACACCTACTACATAAGATCACCTGGCCAAGGATGAGAGATGTAACGAATCTTCCTAATACATAAAAACAAACACAAAGATGCAACTAAAATGAGAAAACAGAGAAACATGCCGCAAATGAAACAAAAGAAAACTCCATAAAAAAGAAAAACGAAATGAAATGGAGGCAAGCAACCTACCAGAGATAGAGTTGAAAACACTGGTTATAAGGATGCTCAATGGACTTAGGGATAGAATAGATGATCTCAGTGAAGATTTCAACACAAAGATAGTGAGCATCAAAAAAGACATAGAAACCATAAAAAAAAAAAACAGTCAGAAATGAAGAATACAATAACTAAAATGAAGAATACACTAGAAAGAATCAACAGTAGATTAGATGAAGCAGAGGATCAAATCAGCAATTTAGAAGACAAGGTAGCAGAAAACACTCAATCAAAAAACAGCAAAAAGAAAAAGAAATTTTTAAATGAGAAAGGTTTAAGAGACTTCTGGGACAAGCATAACAGCATCTGCATCACAGGAGTGCCAGAAGGTAAAGAGAAAGAGCAAAGGATTGAAAATCTATTTGAAGAAATAATGACAGAAAACTTCCCTAACCTGGCAAAGGAAATAGACATACAAGTACACAAAGCACAAAGAGTCCCAAACAAGAGGAATCCAAACAGCCCACACCAAGACGCATAATTATTAAAATGGCAAAGGTTAAAGATAAAGAAAGAATCTTAAAAGCAGCAAAAGAAAGACAACTAGTTACTCACAAGGATAGCCCCCATAAGAATGTCTGCTGATTTTTCAATGGAAACTTTGCAGGCCGGAAGGGACTAGCACAAAATATTCAAAGTGATGACAAACAAGAACCTACCACCAAGACTATTCTACCCAGAAAAGCTATCAATTAAAATTGAATTGAAATAAAGAACTTCCTGGAAAGGAAAAAGCTAAAAGAATTCATCACCAACAAGCCAGTATTATGAGAAATGTTAAGGGGACTTCTTTAAAAAGAAGGGTGGAGGGGAATCATAAACACAAATAATAAAATGGTGACAACTATGTACTTATCAATAATCACTTTAAATGTAAATGGATTAAATGCTTTAATCAAAAACATAGGGTAGCTGATTAGATAAGAAAACAAGACCCATACACATGCTGTCTACAAGAGATCCACTTCAGATCAAATGACACACAAAGACTGAAAGTAAAGAGATGGAAAAAATATTTCAAGCAAATGGAAATGAAAAAAAAAGCTAGGGTGGCAATACTTATATAAAACAAAATAGATTTTAAAAACAAAGGCTATAATAAGAGACAAAGAAGAGCATCACCTAATGATAAAGGGATCACCACAACAAAAGGACATAATCCCAGTAAATATATATGCACCCAACATAGGGGCACCTATATATATGTAAAGCAATTATCGATCAACAAAAAGGGAGAGATCAACAGTAACACACTCATTGTAAGCGACTTTAACACCCCATTGACACCAATAGACAGATCTTCCAGACACAAAATCAAAAAGGAAAAGGCAGCATTAAATGTCACACCAGACCAGATGGATTTAATTCATATTTTCAAAGCATGTCACCCAAAGCAGCAGAATATACATTCTTCTCAAGTGCCTATGGAACATTTTCCAAGATAGATCACATGTTAGGACACAAAACAATTATCAATAAATTTAAGAGGACTGAAATCATATCAAGCATCTTCCCCAACCTCAATGG
>NW_011888997.1:1414230-1416480 GCF_000151845.1 Pteropus vampyrus | reverse complement strand
CCTGGAAAGGAAAAAGCTAAAAGAATTCATCACCAACAAGCCAGTATTATGAGAAATGTTAAGGGGACTTCTTTAAAAAGAAGGGTGGAGGGGAATCATAAACACAAATAATAAAATGGTGACAACTATGTACTTATCAATAATCACTTTAAATGTAAATGGATTAAATGCTTTAATCAAAAACATAGGGTAGCTGATTGGATAAGAAAACAAGACCCATACACATGCTGTCTACAAGAGATCCACTTCAGATCAAATGACACACAAAGACTGAAAGTAAAGAGATGGAAAAAATATTTCAAGCAAATGGAAATGAAAAAAAAAGCTAGGGTGGCAATACTTATATAAAACAAAATAGATTTTAAAAACAAAGGCTATAATAAGAGACAAAGAAGAGCATCACCTAATGATAAAGGGATCACCACAACAAAAGGACATAATCCCAGTAAATATATATGCACCCAACATAGGGGCACCTATATATATATAAAGCAATTATCGATCAACAAAAAGGGAGAGATCAACAGTAACACACTCATTGTAAGAGACTTTAACACCCCATTGACACCAATAGACAGATCTTCCAGACACAAAATCAAAAAGGAAAAGGCAGCATTAAATGTCACACCAGACCAGATGGATTTAATTCATATTTTCAAAGCATGTCACCCAAAGCAGCAGAATATACATTCTTCTCAAGTGCCTATGGAACATTTTCCAAGATAGATCACATGTTAGGACACAAAACAATTATCAATAAATTTAAGAGGACTGAAATCATATCAAGCATCTTCCCCAACCTCAATGGTATGAAACTGAAATCAACTACAAGAAAAAACTGGAAAATACAGAAACACATGGAGGCTAACTAACATCCTTCTAAAAATAAATGGGTTAACAATAAGATAAAAGAAGAAATCAAAAGGTACATAGAGACAAATAAAAATGAAAATGCAATGACTAAAAAATATATGGGACACAGCAAAAGCAGTCCTAGGAGGAAAATTCATAACAATATGGGACTTCCTCTAGAAACAAGAAAAAAGTCAAATCAACAATCTAACTTAACACTTAAAATAACTAAGAAAAGAACAGCAAACAAAATCCAAAGTGAGAAGGAAGGAAATAGTAAAGATCAGAGTGAAAATAAATAAAATAGTGTCCAAAGTAGAGACCAACGGAGGCATCAGAAATACGGCAGAGTGAGAGACATCCCAGGATCTCTCCCCTTGAAACAACAATAAGCTGAACTTCTAAAACTCAACAAAAAACACTCAAACTGCACACCAGCACATTTCAGCGTGGGATCTACGCATAAGAGCTACCACAGGTCAGAACTCTGGGTGTTGGGCAGTGGACTGGGAGAAATAAAGAAGCTGCCTCTCACAACCACCAAAGCTCCCAGTAGGGAAAGAGGAAGAGGAGAAAGTGCAACGACTTCCATGAATAGCCCTGCCTGGGAGAGTCTGTGAGTTCCACACAGCCAGTGGCAGGGCCCCAGGGGAATCTGAACAAACACTACCAAAACTGTCGCTAACACTGACAAGAACTGAGACTGAAGATAGAAAGTGTGATTGAACATCTAGAAGAAAAAAAAGAAAGACATTATTAAGACTTTATATAAAGCAGGGATCCAAGAGGCTTAGACGCCACCTACTGGAAACCAAAAGAAAAACACTTTCTTTGCAACAGGCTAGGGATATAATAAATCTTCTTTCTGGAAAAAAAATCGGAATACATTTCCATTAATGCCCAGGCAGAGAAACAGTCCATTAAACACCATGAACAACTAAGGTGACAAGGCATCTCAGAAAGAAAGAGAAAAATCTTCAGAAAATAAGTGTACACACATAGAAATATGTGACTTAAATGAAAGAGAATTCAGGATGGTACTTCTGAAAAAACTCAGTGAGATCTGAAACGAATCATATCATCAATTTCAGGAACTGAAAAAACAACTAGGTGAGCAGAATGAGTCCTTTAGCAAGGAGACTGAATCCCTCAAAAAGAACCGAATAGACCTTCTGGAGATAAAGAACACATTGTATGAGTTATAAAATGAAGTAACAAGCTTGGGAAATAGAGTCGACCAAATGGAGGAAAGAATCAGTGATATCGAAGACAGAAATCTAGAAATAAATCAGAAGGAAGATGAGAGAAACTGAAGAATGAAAAATAATGAAAGAGAAATTCAAGAACTAGCTGATATCATCAGGAGAGGAAACATAAGAATAATGGGAATTCTCGAAG
>NW_011888997.1:1411748-1414180 GCF_000151845.1 Pteropus vampyrus | reverse complement strand
AAGTAACAAGCTTGGGAAATAGAGTCGACCAAATGGAGGAAAGAATCAGTGATATCGAAGACAGAAATCTAGAAATAAATCAGAAGGAAGATGAGAGAAACTGAAGAATGAAAAATAATGAAAGAGAAATTCAAGAACTAGCTGATATCATCAGGAGAGGAAACATAAGAATAATGGGAATTCTCGAAGGGGAGGAAAAGGAGCAGGGATTAGAAAGTATTTTCAGAAAAAGAATTGACGAGAATTTCCCAAATCTAAGGCATGAGCTAGAGCTTGGAATTCAAGAAGTCAATAGAACACCCAATTATCTCAACCCAGAAAGGCCTTCACCAAGACACATTATATTAAAATGATCAATAAACAACAACAAAGACAGATTCTCAGGGCAGCCAGGGAAAAGAAGATGGTAACCTATAAAGGAAAACCCATTAGATTATCATCGGACTTCTCAGCACAAACCTTACAAGCCGGAAAAGAGTGGAATCAAATATTTAAACTATTAAATGAAAGGAACTACCAGCCAAGAATAATGTATCCATTAAGGAGAAATTAAGATCTCTCTAGACATAAAAAACATTTGAGGGAATTCTCCACTACAAGGCCTGCACTTCAGGAAATACTGAAAGGGATCAGCTCACCTAAAACAAAATGACAAAAAAAAAAAAAAAAATTACATATTTAGGAGTAAAGTGACTAGCAGGCTGATAGCAGCAGAGGAATGCAACCCTTACTAGGAACAGGGCATTATAGGCTTAAATAAGAAGGGACTTGCTACAGCAAGATAATGAACATTCAGCATACATAGGGACAAATTGAGACAACGATGACTGAGAAGGGAAGGATTCAAAGATCCAAATTTGCAAAGGGGAATGGAGATAAGACACACACAGAAGAAAAGGGACGAATATATATATGTAACTATCTTTTACATATTCATAACGATATCCACACACCAAAGATTCATAACCAAAGTATATAACATAAAACAAGAAAGACCAGAGGGAAAATCCACAAAAGCCAACTAAAATAAAGAAAATAGTAACACAAGGACAAGGAAGCAATGGAAACACCAAGCTACCGGAAAGCAAAAGATAAAATGGCTATAAGAAGACCTCATATTTCAATAATGATCCTAAATGTAAATGGACTGAACTCACCAATAAAAAGGCACGGAGTTGCAGATTGGATCAAAAAACAAAACCCAACCATATGCTGCCTCCAAGAGACACATCTCAGCTCCAAAGACAAATACAGACTCAAAGTGAAAGGGTGGAAAATGATATTTCAAGCAATGGCATTCAGAGAAAAGCAAGAGTAGTGGTACTAATATCAGGCGAAACAGACTTCAAAATAAAAAAGATAAAGAAAGATACTGAGGGACACTACATAATGATAAAAGGAATCATGCACCAAGAAGATATAACACGTATTAATATCTATGCTCCCAACCAAGGAGCCCTGAAATATATAAAGCAATTACTAATAGAACTAAAGAGAAAAATAGACCAAAACACTATCATACTAGGAAACCTAAATCCCCACTGTCAGATATGGACAAATCATCCAAACAGAAAATCAATAAGGAAATAACATCCTTAAATGATACATCAGACCAACTGGAAATGATTGATATTTACAGAGCCTTTCTTCCCAAAACAGCTACTTATACATTCTTCTCTAGTGCACATGGAACATTCTCAAGGATCGACCACATACTGGGACACAGAGATAGCCTCAACAAATATAAGAGGGTTGAAATCGTACAAACCATATTCTCTGATCATAATGCTTTGAAGCTAGAGATCAACTGTAAAAAGAAAGTAGAATCACAAGTACATGGAGATTAAACATACTACTGAAAAATAACTGGGTCAGAGAAGAAATAAAAAGATAGATCAAGACATACGTAGAAACGAATGATAATGATAGTACAACATATCAAAACTTTTGGGACATGGCAAAAGCGGTTATAAGAGGAAAGTTCATATCATCACAGGCCTACCTCCAAAAACAAGAACAAGCCCAAATAAACAACCTAACGCTTCATCTTAAAAAAATAGAAAAGGAAGAACAAATGAAGCCTAAAGTCAGCAGAAGGAAAGAAAACATCAAAATTAGAGCAGAAATAAAATGAAATTGAAAACAAAACAAAACAAAAACAATAGAAAAAAATAAATGCAAAAAGAGTTGGTTCTTTAAGAAGGTTAATAAAATTGACAAACCCCTAGCTAGACTCACTAAAGGAAAAAGAGAAAGAACACAAATAAACAAAATCAGAGATGAAAGAGGGTAAATTACAATAGACACTGCAGAAATACAAAGGATCATACAAGAATACTATGAAAAAGTATATAACACCAAATTTAATAACCTAGAAGAAATGGACCAGTACTTAGAAAAATACAACCTTCCTAGACTGAATCAAGAAGAAC
>NW_011888997.1:1409849-1411698 GCF_000151845.1 Pteropus vampyrus | reverse complement strand
TACAAACCATATTCTCTGATCATAATGCTTTGAAGCTAGAGATCAACTGTAAAAAGAAAGTAGAATCACAAGTACATGGAGATTAAACATACTACTGAAAAATAACTGGGTCAGAGAAGAAATAAAAAGATAGATCAAGACATACGTAGAAACGAATGATAATGATAGTACAACATATCAAAACTTTTGGGACATGGCAAAAGCGGTTATAAGAGGAAAGTTCATATCATCACAGGCCTACCTCCAAAAACAAGAACAAGCCCAAATAAACAACCTAACGCTTCATCTTAAAAAAATAGAAAAGGAAGAACAAATGAAGCCTAAAGTCAGCAGAAGGAAAGAAAACATCAAAATTAGAGCAGAAATAAAATGAAATTGAAAACAAAACAAAACAAAAACAATAGAAAAAAATAAATGCAAAAAGAGTTGGTTCTTTAAGAAGGTTAATAAAATTGACAAACCCCTAGCTAGACTCACTAAAGGAAAAAGAGAAAGAACACAAATAAACAAAATCAGAGATGAAAGAGGGTAAATTACAATAGACACTGCAGAAATACAAAGGATCATACAAGAATACTATGAAAAAGTATATAACACCAAATTTAATAACCTAGAAGAAATGGACCAGTACTTAGAAAAATACAACCTTCCTAGACTGAATCAAGAAGAACTGGAAAATCTAAATAGACCAATCAGCAGTATGGAAATTGAAACAATCATCAAAAACCTCCCGAAAAGTAAAAGGCCAGGACCAGATGGCTTCACCAGTGAATTCTACCAAACACTCAAAGATTTAATACCTATTCTCCTCAAACTCTTCCAAAGAATCGAAGAGGAGGCAATACTTCCCAGCTCATTTTATGAGGCCAATATCACCCTGATACCAAAACCTGGTAATGATAACACAAAAAAAGAAAACTACAGACCAATATCTCTCATGAACACAGATGCAAAAATCCTAAATAAGATACTAGCGAACAGAATACAGCAACATATTAAAAAGATTATACATCGCAATCAAGTGGGCTTCATCTCAGAGGCACAGGGATGGTTCAACATACACAAATCGATTAATGTGATACACCACATAAACAAAGTAAAAAATAAGAATCATATGATCATATCAATAGATGCAGAAAAAGCCTTCGACAAGATATAGCATCCATTTATGATCAAAACACTTAACAAAATCAGTATAGAAGGAAAATAATATAATAAAGGCCATATATGACAAGCCCTCAGCCAACCTTATACTTAGTGGTAAAAAACTAAAAACCTTCTCTCTAAGATCAGGAACAAGGCAAGGCTGTCCATTGCTATTCAATATAACATTGGAGGTCCTAGCGAGTGCAATCAGACAAGAGAAAGATATAAAAGACATCCAAATAGGAAACGAAGAAGTCATACTGTCACTATTTGTGGATGACATGATTCTCTATACAGAAAACCCTAAAGATTCCACAAGAATACTATTAGGAACAATAAGCAAATACAGTAAATTTTCTAGATACAAAATCAACATTCGAAAATCCATAGTGTTCCTATATTCTAATAATGAAGTGTCAGAAAAAGAATTAGAAAAAATAATTCCTTTTGCGATTGCAACAAAAAGAATAAAATACCTAGGAATAAGTCTAACGAAACATGTGAAGGACCTATATAATAAAAACTACAAGACACTGTTAAAAGAAATTGAAGGAGATACAAAGAAATGAAAAGATATTCTGTGTTCTTGGATTGGAAGAATCAACATAGTTAAAATGACTTTATTACCTAAAGCATTATACAGATTTAATGCAATCCCCATCAAAAATTCCATCAGCATTTTTTAAAGAAATGGAACAAAAAA